>NC_045969.1:3735650-3879989 GCF_010909765.2 Amblyraja radiata
GACTTTAACAGAGTCAGAGGACTCTTTGTTGTCGCTCCCTGTGTGTCATGGTCTTAGTTCTTTCATTTCTTTTGTGTAGGATCTTTATTCCACTTTCCTCCTGAACGGCTACCAGAATCTGGATGACCTCAAAGACCTGAAGGAATGTCATCTCGTTGAACTTAACATCACAGACTCGGAGCTGCGAGCAAAGATCTTGTCTGCCGCACATCAGAGTTATGACAATATGGACGGTAAGACAGTCTTACTTCTGCCTTGCTGAGGGCCTCTGGACAGGAAGGAGAGCAACTTTGGGCACCATATCTGAGGAAGGATGTGCTGGCTCTGGAGAGGGTCCAGAGGAGGTTTACGAGAATGATCCCAGGAATGTGTGGGTTAACATATGGTGAGCGTTTGTCGGCACTGGGCCTGTACTCGCTGGAGTTTAGAAGGATGAGGGAGGGGGATCTCATTGAAACTTACTGAATAATAAAAGGCCTGGATAGATTGGATGCGGAGAGGATGTTTCCACTGGTGGGAGAGTCTACGACCAGAGGTCACAGGCTCAGACTGAAAGGACGTTAGTTTAGGAAGGAGATGGGAGGAATTTATTTAATCAGAGGGTGATGAATCTGTGGGACTCATTGCCATTGAAGGCTGTGGAGGCCAAGTCAATGGATATTTTCAAGGTAAAGATTGATAGATTATTGATTAGTATGGGTGTCAGGGGTTATGGGGAGAAGGCAGGAGAATGGGGTTAAGAGGGGAATGGCAGAGATTCAAGATTCAAGATTCAAGTTTCAAGAGAGTTTATTGTCATGTGTCCCAGATAGGACAATTAAATTCTCGCTTTGCTTCAGCACAACAGAATATTGTAGGCATAAATAAATACAGAACAGATCAGTGTGTCCATATACCATTGAATATATATATTTACACACACATAAATAACCAGATAGAATGCAATAGGTTATTAAAGTTCAGATTTTTGTTTGAGTTGAGTTTAATAGCCTCATGGCTGTGGGGAAGTAGCTATTCCTGAACCTGGATGTTACAAATTTCAGGCTCCTGTACCTTCTACCTGAAGGCAGCGGGGAGATGAGTGTGTGGCCAGGATGGTGTGGGTCCTTAATGATGCTGCCAGCCTTTATGAGGCAGCGACTGTGGTGGATCCCCTCGATGGTAGGGAGGTCAGAGCCGATGATGGACTGGGCAGTGTTTACAACTTTTTGCAGTCTTGCGGATTGAATGGCAGAGTAGACTTGATGGGCCGAATGGCCTAATTCTTCTCCTATCACATGAATTTATGAACTTATTAGAGTGCAGCTTTAGACACTAACCGGTGCTGATATTAGATGACATGGCAGAGATAGAGTACTGAAGGTATTGTGAATAATAGAAGGTATTAATGGGAAGACAATGGGCGACACGGTGGCGCAGCGGTAGAGTTGTTGCAACACAGCACCAGAGAACCAGGTTCGATCCTAACCTCAGGTGCTGCCTTTGTGGAGTTTGCACGTTCTCCCCAGGACCTACGAAGAAAGACTGGATAGACTCGGCTTGTACTCACTAGAATTTAGAAGATTGAGGGGGGATCTTATAGAAACTTACAAAATTCTTAAGGGGTTGGACAGGCTAGATGCAGGAAGATTGTTCCCGATGTTGGGGAAGTCCAGAACAAGAGGTCACAGTTTAAGGATAAGAGAGAAATCCTTTAGGACCGAGATGAGAAAAACATTTTTCACACAGAGAGTGGTGAATCTCTGGAATTCTATGCCACAGAAGGTAGTTGAGGCCAGTTCATTGGCTATATTTAAGAGGGAGTTAGATGTGGCCCTTGTGGCTAAAGGGATCAGGGGGTATGGAGAGAAGGCAGGTACAGGATACTGAGTTGGATGATCAGCCATGATCATATTGAATGGCGGTGCAGGCTCGAAGGGCCGAATGGCCTCTACTCCTGCACCTATTGTCTATGTTTCTATGTTTCTTCCACATCCTAAAGATGTGCGGGTATGTAGATGAATTGGCCTCTGTGAGTCACCCTGAGTGTGAGGGAATGGATTAAAGGAGAACTAGTGTGATCGGGCGATTGATGGTCAGCGTGGAATCAGTGGGGCATGTTTCCATGTTGTATCTTTCAATCAATCGATCCATCGATCGATCAATCGATCAATCTTGCAGTAACTCAGTGGGCCAGGCAGCATCCGAGTTGCGGGGTTGAAAATTACCTGTAGCGGGGCCTTACATCGCCCGGCGTGGCTTTACGGCCGCGGGACTTGCTAGCGCACGCCGGGGGCTCCAACACGAAGATCCAGAGTTGCGTGGTTGAAAATTACCCGGAGCGCGGCCTTGCATCACCCGGCGCAGCTTTAATGGCCGCGGGACACTTACCATCGCCCGCCGGGGGCTTTGACTCTGACATCGGGAGGAGAACGAGGAGTGCAGGGGAGAGATAAGACTTTGCCTTCCATCACAGTGAGGAGGAGATTCACTGTGATGGATGTTTGTGTAATTGTGTTGTGTCTTGGTTCTTATTCTTGAGTGTATGACTGCAGAAACCAAATGTCGTTTGAAACTCAATGAGGTTCAAATGACAACAAATAAATTGTATCTCTGAAGAAATGGATCAAGGCCATAAGTGATAGGAGCAGAATTAGGCCATTCAACCCATCAAGTCTACTCTGCCATTCTATCATGGATGATCTATCTTTCCCTCCTAACCCCATTCTCCTGCCTTCTCCCCATAACCTCTGACACCCGTAAAGGTGATGTTTCGGGTCTCGATCTTTTTCCCAGGGTTGAATTATCAGATGCTAAAGGGCAGAGGTTTAAACTGAGAGGGCCTAGACCAAAGTGTCGCGACCCAAAACGCCACCTATTCCTTTTCTCCAGAGATGCTGCCTGACCCGCTGTGCTCCTCCAGCATTTTGTGTCTATCTTCCATGTAAACCAGCATCTGCAGTTCCTCCCTACACAATCAATGCTCCAGTTCAGTTGAAATGTTGCTGATGAACAGCTCACAGTGCTGGGAGGCCAACAAGCTATGGGCAGACTAAAGGGTGTCTTTAACCCAGTTGGTGGACTTCAAGCAGCACTTGATGTCCACCTCCAAGTGCTTCACACAAAGGGTGTATGGAACAAGGTGTCGGATGGAGGAGGTAGTTGAGGCACGGACTATCGCAACGTTTAAGTAGCAATTAGACAGGTGCAGGGATAGGACAGATTTGGAGGGATACGGGCCAAATGTAAGCTAGTGGGGTTCAATTTTGTATATTGCCGTGTGTACTGAGGTACAATGAAAAGCTTTTGGTGCGTGCTAACCAGTCAGCGGAAAGACAATACATGATTACAACCAAGCCATTTACAGTGTACAGATACATGATAAGGGAATAACGTTGGGTGCAAGGTAAAGTCAGTAAAGTCCGATCAAGGATAGTCCAAGGGTCACCAAAGAGGTAGATAGTAGTTCAGCTGGAAATGGGACATGTTGGTCGTTGTGGGCAAGTTGGGCTGAAGGACCCGTTTCCACGCTGTATGACTCTATGCTTGACTCAGAGGAGGGATAGACAATAGACAATAGGTGCAGGAGTAGGCCATTTGGCCCTTCGAGCCAGCACCGCCATTCAATGTGATCATGGCTGATCATCCTGCCTTCCCCCCATATCCCCTGACTCCGCTATCCCTAAGAGCTCTATCTAACTCTCTCTTGAAAGCATCCAGAGAACCGGCCTCCACCGCCCTCTGAGGCAGAGAATTCCACACACTCACAACTCTCTGTGTGAAAAACTATTACCACTATGATGAGGCTGGAGTGGAAACTCCCCTCTTTAATATAAAGTTGCATCCAAGATGCTTGTGATAACAAGTGCCTGTCAAATGTGACAGGATTTTTTCTGTGCACAGATCTCATTAAGGAAGGACTGCAGACTCTGCGGAAGTAGCTGACTGATAAGAGATACGTATCAGTTAGCGATAGAGATACGCTTGTACCTAACCCTACATCCTGTGTCCTTCAATCATCTCCCCTCATCACACAACACATCTAAAATCGAATGACACTGACAGTAAAATTTCCCATTACGAAGAGACAGGCGAATGAGTTGATCGTTTTTGATGATTTTTCAGCACATTGTGTTTTTTTTTTAAATACTTGAACCCTTCAGTTGAGTGGGAAGTGAATCTGTGGAACTCATTGCCACTGAGGGCCGTGGAGTGGAGGCCAAGTCAGCAGAGATTTTTTAGGCAGAGATAGACAAATTCTTGATTAGAGCGGGTGTCAAGGGTTATGGGGAGAAGGCAGGTAAATGGGATTAGGAGGCAGAGATCAGCCATGATTGAATGGCGTAGTAGACTCGATGGGCCGAATGGCCTAATTCTACTATTCCTTGTGAACCTTTGAGCATCCATCAGGCTACATCAGGCTATATTTAAGAGGGAGTTAGATGTGGCCCTTGTGGCTAAAGGGATCAGGGGGTATGGAGAGAAGGCAGGTACAGGATACTGAGTTGGATGATCAGCCATGATCATATTGAATGGCGGTGCAGGCTCGAAGAGCCGAATGGCCTACTCCTGCACCTATTTTCTTTGTATGTTTCTATGTAATGTGCATGTGGGTATTAGATCCAGGTGACTAACGAGAATGATATTTATGCATTATTTTCCGCTGTAGTCCTGAGTGAAGAGGAGGACAAAACTGTCCCAACAACTCAGAATGAAGACTTCAACCTGAAAAACGACCGATCCCAATTGCTGGAATGCCCCAGGGACTCCGGATATTATGCCACTTCGGAAATCTCAGACAATGGAAAAGACGACTTGGACTTGGTGAACTTGCCGGAAATGGTCGAGGATGTCTCTCTAACCAACTGATTGCTGTGGAGAGAAGCCAGTCACGAGATACATGTAGCATTTAATGGGAAGGGGTCGGTTACAGAGGGAGTTGGCAGGCTTCTGGTATTGGTATTCACTTCATTTAATATAAGGCAGTGTTTTGAATTACCCTGTAATCTCTCCCTAAAGCATGGAAACATGTCAAAACATTTGCAAAACTCTGTAATTCTCCTTCATCTGTTTCCGTTTGAGCTGGGACAATTTTGCTAATATATTTAAAGAGAAATCGATTGGATAATTGGGAACAATTACAGCATTTTCGGAAGAGAGCAAAGAATTTGTACATGCTGCTTACTTCAGCTGTTATGGGGTAAAAGAGACGGATTTTGGCTGCCCAACCCAAATCGTTTGATAATCCTTTGATCTTTTCTCTAGCTGCACCACTGATCTATGCTGTGCTAAGATCAGTTAATAATAAATTGGACTAATTGAACGTCCAAATGGGTCAAATGTTGGGAAAACTCAACAACTTTTCATTCAGTTTAGTTTATTGTCACGTGTACCGAGGTACAGTGAAAAGCTTTTTTGTTGCGAGCTGTCCAGTCAGCAGAAAGACTATACATCTTACAATCAAGCCGTCCACAGTGTACAGATACAGGATAAAGGGAATATGGTTTAGCGCAAGATAAAGTCTGATTGAAGATAGTCCGAGGGTCTCCAATGAGGTAGATGGGAGGTCAGGACCGCTCTCTAGTTGGTGGTAGGATGGTTCAGTTGCCTGATAACAGCTGGGAAGAAACTGTCCCTGAATCTGGAGGTGTGCGTTTTGACACTTCTGTATGGGAGAGGTGAGACTCATCCTTAATTCTGCTGGTTGCCTTGCCGAGGCAGTGTGAAGTGTCCCCAGTGCAACCAAGACTGTTTGTAGACAGTTCAAGTCTTGTTTCCCCTATGAGGAGGGAGAACTATGACTGGCGATAACAGGCGGGCCACATCATGAAGAACATGGATAGGTGACGTTCCAAGTTGGGACCCTAATTCAAACATCAGCCGAAACGTCACCTATCCAAGTTCTCATATTCTCATGACATGCTGCCTGACCCGCTGAGTTACTCCTGCAGTTATCCCTTTGTGTAAACCAGCATCTGCAGTTCCCTGTTCCCACAGCGAACAAAAGTGTTCAGAAAAAGGAGAATGGGGTTGAGAGGGAAAGATAGATCAGCCATGATTGAACGGCGGAATAGACCCGATGGGCCGAATGGCTCAACTCTGCTCCTGTGACATGAATTTTTTACGGAAGTACATCATTCGTTTCTCGATACGATACTATACTTTATTCATCCCCGGAGGGAAATCGATCTGCCAGCAGTCATAACACGCAACAAGGTTCACGGTGAAATTAAAATTCAATAAATAGTATTGTTATCTGGGATTGTGCTCGCTGAGTAGCAGGGAGACTGAGGACAAGTTAAAGGGCCTGTCCCACTTTCACGACCTAATTCACGACCTTTTTTACTCGTGGACATTTTTCATCAGGCTAGAAAAACACCCCGACCTACTTGATGCCACGAGTACCTACGACTAGCATCACGGCCCGCTACGACCTACATACGACCTCGTGACGACCATGCTGCGAGTATGAGTCAAGGGCGGCAGAGGTCACGAATTAGGTCGTGAAAGTGGGACGGGCCCTTTAGCGTGTAGAAGTAAAAGGGTTGCTATTTCACAAAGTCCTTAAGGAAACCAAGTGCTTCCCTAAAACATGGAGAGGTTATTTCAATCAAAGCCACCGAAGGAAACTTGGAGAATGTAGGATAAACTCCACATGGATTTGTAAAAGTTGGGAACACCTCCGGATGAGGAAGAGAGGAGATTGTTGGCACTTTCATGTTTTTATTAAATATTTAAAAATGGCTAATATGAATATTGATATTAGTATTAGTTAATACTAGTGTTATATTTGTATTAATATCAATAGTGTGATGTCAGTATTTGTTCATTATTACCACCGTACAGTCAGCAGAAAAATAAAATGAGTTTTATTTTGTGTAATTAGGCATATCAGATGTAATTTTCGATGCAGGTTTATAATTGTTCCTAGTGTAGCGACACCAGGTGGTGGCTTTGGTTAGTCAAACCCTCGGATTGGCTGCACCGATCACGTTGGCGCGGGGGGGGGGGGCCGAGTTTTGCGCGCTTTTTACCAAGTTGTATCAGTCTAGCGCCACACTTGTGGAAGTAGCATCGCGGTTTTGGCTGTCTTACCGACCAGTTAATTCGTTGCTTTACCGTTGCAAAATAAAGCAATTTTAATTAACTCGCTGTCTCAACTTGCCAGACCAGCGCCTTTGTAAGTCCCGATGGCGACAATTCGAGTCAATGTCCAATTCTCGGTTTCCTCCCACACTCCAAAGGCGTTCAGGTTTGAAGGTTAATCGGCTTGGTTACAAATGTTAAATTGCCCCTCGTGTGTGTAGGGTAGTGTTCATGTGCAGGGATTGCTGGGCCGAAGGGCCTGTTTCCACGCTGTATCTCTAAACTAAACTAAGGGGTATAACAAGAGAGGTTGAGTATAGGAGCAAAGAGGTCCTTCTGCAGTTGTACAGGGCCCTAGTGAGACCACACCTGGAGTATTGTGTGCAGTTTTGGTCTCCAGATTTGGGGAAGGACATTCTTGCTATTGAGGGAGTGCAGCGTAGGTTTACAAGGTTAATTCCCGGGATGGCGGGACTGTCATTTGCTGAGAGAATGGAGCGGCTGGGCTTGTATACTCTGGAATTTAGAAGGATGAGAGGATATCTTATTGAAACATATAAGACTATTAAGGGTTTGGACACGCTAGAGGCAGGGAACATGTTCCCAATGTTGGGGGAGTCCAGAACCAGGGGCCACAGTTTAAGAATAAGGAGTAAGCCATTTGGAACAGAGACGAAGAAACACTTTTTCACCCAGAGAGTGGTGAGTCTGTGGAATTCTCTGCCTCAGAGGGCGGTGGAGGCAGGTTCTCTGGATGCTTTCAAGAGAGAGTTAGATAGGGCTCTTAAAGATACCGGAGTCAGGGGTTACGGGGAGAAGGCAGGAACGGGGTACTGATTGTGGATGATCAGCCATGATTATATTGAATGGCGGTGCTGGCTCGACGGGCCGAATGGCCTACTCCAGCATCTATTGTCTATTGTCTATTGTCTATTGTCTATTGTCTATTGTCTATAGCTTGAAAGCGAGAAGAGCAAAGTTTAAAGGACATCTGCAGGGCAATTTTTTTTTTACACAGAAGATGGCGGGTGCCTGGAACACGCTGCCATGGGTAGTGGTGGAGGCAGATACGACAGTGGCATTAAAGTGGCTTTTGAAGAGAGATATGGATATGCAGGAAATGGAGGGATGTGGATTATGTGCAGGCAGACAAGAGTTGATCTTGGCTTCATGTTTGACACAGACATTGTGGGCTGAATGGCCTCTTGTTGTTCTGTTATATGTCCTTTGTTTTTTGTTCAATATATCTTAGGCTTGATCGCATTGAATGGCGTTGCTGGCTCGAAGGGCCGAATGGCCTACTGCACCTATTGTCTATTGTCTATTGGCTTTGGATTTTCCATGTGTGAATATTTATTATGTTTTCCTATTTTCGCCACGTGGATTGGATTGGAACTCACTTCAGAGTTGTTTCTGTTGTATTGTAATTCTATTGTAAACCATTTCTTATTGTCCGTTGTATGTTGCAGTGTTTTATATTTTGGACCTTTAATAAAATTATATTATAATATCCTGTGTGTCGGATGATCATTGAGTTCAATTATAAAGTTCAAGAAATCCCACAGAGTGGCAGAAGGTTGAGGACGTAGCCCACTCCATCGCACAGACCAGTCTCCCCACCATTTGTTCGAGTTAGATGGAGCTCTTGGGGCGAGCGGAATCAAGGGGTATGGGGAGAGGGCAGGCACGGGTTACTGATTGTCAGTGATCAGCCACGATCACAATGAATGGCGGTGCCGGCTCAAAGGGCCAAATGGCCTCCTCCTGCACCTATTTTCCATGTTTCTGTGTAACCCTTCATTATCACCTCCTCCACAGCCGACAATGGACCATTGTGGGCTCCTTGGTCATCGGCGCCGGCTCTGATTTATTCTGTACCTTTTCATACTTGTACACACTGGAATTTAGAAGGATGAGGGGGATCTTATTGAGACATAAGATTTATTAAGAGATTGAACATGCTGGTGGCAGGAAACATGTTCCCAATGTTGGGGGAGTCCAGAACCAGGTGCCACAGTTTAAGAATAAGGGTAGGCCATTTAGAACGGAGATGAGGAAAAACTCTTTCACCCAGAGAGTTGTGAATCTGTGGAATTCTCTGCATCAGAAGGCAGTGGAGGAAGTTTCTCTGGATGCTTTCAAGAAAGCGTTAGATGGAGCTCTTAAAGATAGCGGAGTATAGGGATATGGGAAGAAGGCAGGAACGGGGTACTGATTGTGGATGATCAGCCATGATCACATTGAATGGCAGTGCTGACTCGAAGGGCCGAATGGCCTACTCCTGCACCTATTGCCTATTGTATACCTCTAGTTTCTCTCTCTCCTGACTCTGAGTCTGAGGAAAGGTCTCAACCCGAAACATCACCTATAGAAACATAGAAAATATGTGCAGGAGTAGGCCATTCGTCCCTTCGAGCCAGTACCACCATTCAATATAATCAAGGCTGATCATCCAAAATCAGTACCCCGTACCTGCTTTCTCCCCATATCGCTTGATTCCATTATCCTTAATAGCTATATCTAACTCTCTCTTGAATACATCCAGTGAATTGGCCTCCACTGCCTTCTGTGCCAGAGAATTCCACAGATTCACAACTCTCTTGGTGAAAAAGTTTTTCCTCATCTTAGTCCTAAATGGCCGACCCCTTATTCTTGAACGGTGACCCCTGTTTCTGGACTCCCTCAACATGGGGAAACATTTTTCCTGCAACTGGCATGTCCAATCCCTTAAGAACTTTATATGTTTCTATAAGATATCCTCTCATACTTCTAAACCCCTGTGAGTACAAGCCGAGACGAGCCATTCTTTCATCATATGTCAGTCCCGCCATCTCAGGAATTAACCTGGTTTTCTCCAGAGATGCTGCCTAACCGTTGAGTGACTCCAGCAGTTTGTGTCTCTCTTCCCCACCATTGACTCCATCTACACTTCACACTGCCTTGGCAAAACAGCTAACACAATCAAAGATGTGTCCCGCCCCGGTCATTCCTTCTTTTCCCTGCTCCCATCCGGCAGAAGGTACAGAAGCTTGAAAGCGCGCACCACCAGACTCAGGAACAGCTTCCTTCCCTCTGTTATCAGGCTTCTGAACGGTTCTTCCATAAGCTGGGGTGCTGACCGATTCGCCTCTACCCCATTGCGGACATTGGACTTAGTCTGTGGAACTGATGCGCTACAATGACGAGAACTATATTCTGTTCCCCAAACTCTGTATCTTCCCTTTTGCTCTTCCTATTGTACTTGTTTATGTTCAATCAGGGGGTGGTGGGTGCATGGAACGAGCTGTCAGAGGGGGTAGTTGTGGCATGTACTATAGCAGTACTTTGGCAGGTACATGTGTATGGAAGGTTTTAAGGGATATAGGCCTAGCTTAGATGGGGCAACTTGGTCGGCATGGAGATTTTGGGCCGAAGGGCCTGTTTCCGTGCTGTATGACTCTATGACTGGTGCGTCAAAGTGTCTGGACAAATCCCCTATGCCCCAACCACAAGTCTTATCCCAATCCGAGCACTCCATGCAGCCCGATGGTTCTTTATTGTCACATACGCACCTGCACAGTGAAATTCTTTTTACACTGCTCACAAATGCACAGTCACCATGTTGTTTTACGCCATTTACACAAGGTCCAAATTCCGAAGTCCAAAGTCTGCCCGCTGGAAGTACTGGAGCTCCCCTGATCCAGGTAAGCCCAGGTAAGGCCAGGTAAACCCAGGTAAGGCCAGGTAAGCCCAGGTACGTTCAGGTTACTGCAGGCCCGCGACCCAATGTCCATCTGTGTCCCGGGGCTGCATTCAAAGCAAGTCCAAAGCAAGCGTTGTCTGCGGAGGGCGCTCAGCATCGCCAAGGACTGCTCTCACCCCAACCATGGACTGTTTACCCTCCTACCATCCGGGAGGCACTACAGGTCTCTCCGTTGCCGAACCAGCAGGTCCAGGAACAGCTTCTTCCCGGCGGCTGTCACTCTACTCAACAACGTACCTCGGTGACTGCCAATCACCCCCCCCACCCCCCGGACACTTATTATCACTTATTATTATTTATTCAAATCATTTGCTATGTCGCTCTTCCAGGGAGATGCTAAATGCATTTCGTTGTCTCTGTACTGTACACTGACAATGACAATTAAAATTGAATCTGAATCTGAATTTGATCCTGCAGCCGACCTTCAAGGCGCTGGAAGTAACACCCCGGTCCCTCTCCTGCCGGCCCACTCCTCGCGTCCACCAGCCGTCACCAGCGGCTCCCTCCTCCTCGGCTCTCCGGTCTTCGGGGCCGAGTTTGGTGGCTTCCGAGCTTCCCCCCTGCAGGCAGCGACCCGCCAGGGCCTTCTTTGCCCCGGTGAACCCAATAAAGGGCAGTAGGTGTAGGGAGGAACTGAAGATGCTGGTTTAAACCGGACAGAAACTAACTAATGAGCAGAAGAAGAAGAAGAAGAAGAAGAAGAAGAAGAAGAAGAAGAAGAAGAAGAAGAAGAAGAAGAAGAAGAAGAAGAAGAAGAAGAAGAAGAAGAAGAAGAAGAAGAAGAAGAAGAAGAAGAAGAAGAAGATTGACTAAACTAAGTCAAGCACCTCTGGAGAAAAGCAATTGGTGACGTTTCGGGTCAAGACCGTTCTTCAGACTGAGAGTCAGGGGAAAATGAAATGAGATATAAAGACGGTAAGATAAAGATGGAGAGATGTAGAACAAATGAATGAAAGATGCGCAAAAAAGTATCGATGATAAAGGAATCAGGGCCATGGTCACCTGTGGGCTCGGTGAAAACCAGGACAGACAATGAGACTGAACAAGATGACCTTTAATGCTGATTTGACGGGTGAGGGAGGGATGGAGAGAATGGAAATGCAAAGGTTACTTGAAGTTAGAGAAATCAATATTCATACCAGTTGGTGACTAATTGGGTCAGGATTTTCTTCAGTGGAGGGAGTGGACAGGCAGCATTATGTGTCAGGATCAAGGAAGGGCACTGAGCCGAAACGTCACCTATCCACGTTCTCCAGAGCAGGGCCGGCCTTAAGCCGATTGGACCGATTGCTCCCAATTGGGCTCCGCGCCTAAGGGGGGGCCCCGCACTAATGTTCCGTATTTCATACGGAATATACGAATTCGCTTTGTTAAATAAAGAGTTTTAAAAAAACATTCGCCATGCGGATTTTTTTTTAAAACGAACATGGATAACAAGCACTGCACGGGCATCAGACACAAACGATTTGTTAACTACTACTGTTAGCACTTGTTAACAGCCAGTAGTTAACAAGTCGTTATACAATGTGTCATCAATGCATCGATCCACATTCCTCAGTAAATGTAATTGTGTTTTGAACAAGTATTAATGACACGCGCGTTCCTTTGAATAAAATTCACGCGGCGTCATTAATACTTGTTCAAAACACAATTACATTTACTGAGGAATGTAGATCGATGCATTGATGACACATTGAGAATTTCTTATAACTCACCTTCATGATTGAGGGTTCTGGACCGCGAGAAGGGGTTTCTTCTTGGTGTGCAGTTTAGTCATTCACCTACCGACCCACGTTATGTCTCTCTGTCTTTCGCTCTCTCCCTCCCTCTCTCTCTCGCGCTCTCTCTCTCCCGCTCCCGCTCCCCATCTCGTCTCTCTCTAGCTCTCTCACTCCCTCTCTCTCACCCTGTCGCCTCGGCATTCCCGGAATCATTGACGTTTTGTGTTAGACAAAAATGCTGGAGAAACACAGCGGGTGAGGTAACTGCCTTGCCCGCTGAGTTCCTCCAGCACTTTGTGTTTTTTGTTTGGCTCTGAAGTTGAAGGTGGTTCAGCGGGATGGGCATGGGCTCTGGGGAGAGGGTTGCGTTTCTGGTCGAGACCCTTCTTCAGACAATCACAAGTACTCTCACCGACGAGAGTTCAGTTCAGTCTGAAGAAGGGTCTTCTCTCCAGAGTCGCTGCGCTGCCTGTCCTGCTGAGTTACTCCAGCTTTATGTCTATCTTCAATTTCAGAGAAATAAAATTTCTCACGGGGGGCTTATCGCGTCTACCCCCCCCCCCTCCCCCCCCTTCTCAACCTCAGCCTCACGGACCTCACCGTACCCCGAGTTCCTAAAACCCATTTCCATCACTGTTCATGTTGCACTTATAATGCAGAGACCGGGCTTGAAGTGATTCTGTGAAACAAAAAGATAAAGAACTGGTTTCAGTCCAACAGCAGCCTGAAGCACTTCAGCCTCTTAGCCCTGTGACCAGCAGTTTCAAGTTTTGTACTGCTGTTGGACTGAAACCAGCTCATTATCTTTTTGTTTCGCCCCCTGTCCGTCCACATTCATCTCCCTCTTCCCCCACCTTCCTCCCACGGTGCCTGCTGCTTTGGTGGCAGGTACACCATCATGTTTACATTGCCAGTTAACCACTAATTTATTCTCAAGTGGTCAGTGCAAAGTCTGCCTTCTTAAAAACTGGTATCGTTGCCAAAAGTGACTTGCTTCGTGAAAACGGGCATTTGTAAAATTAAACCCCAGTGTCCTCTGAGCTACATGTTACTGCACTGTTCATTATTCTTGCTAATTGGCGTATAGGGTGATTGCACGAAAGGTCACTGGGTCATAGGTCTTCACGAACGGAGCCGCAAAATCCAACTGGGGTACATACGTCACTTTCGGTACATGTTATTAATGTTAGAAACGCGTACTTTCAAACCTGTTAAAACCGCTAAAACGGTTAATTTTTGCGCTGTAAATAACTGTGCCAGTCGGGGTGACCGTGAGACACAGCTATCCTACTTTAGAGTTCCAAAGATTAAGAAAAACGAAGGTAAAGAGAAGAGAGAGCTGAAGGGGCAACAACAGCGGAAGTGGTTAGCGGACATTCGCCGTGCAGATATAAAGATAGAAAATATCGGGAATTATCGCGTTTGCTCGCTGCATTTCATCAAAAGTAAGGCATTATTGATGTTTTTTCTTTATTCATTTGTTATATAAAAAGTTTTAAAAGTGAAAACTCCATCAGTAAAATTGTAAACCATAAATGCGTTTTGAAATAAATTTTACTCAGATACAAGCTAAGGAATGAGATAATTGTCAGCTGTTAATTGGACATAATCAACTTCAGCAAATTTACAATATCTTTGAAAGGGAGTGGGTGTTTAAGCTGTCAGGCCATTTTATTATTTGCCAAAAAATATTTCTCAATGTTTCGTGTTTAAAGCCTGCACAATCACCCAAACTACTTATTTATTTATCATCTAATAACAGACAAGCCTGCAGCATGGAATGATTGAAAATTTGCTGAAGTTGATTATGTCCAATTAACAGCTGACAATTATCCCATTCCTTAGCTTCAGAAGCGTTTTCTTTTTGCATGTTAAAACCCACCTGAGAACCATGGGCGATTTTGCAATTTTACTGATGGATTTTTCACTTTTAAAACTTTTCATATAACAAATGAATAAAGAAAAAACATCAATAATGCTTTACTTTTGATGAAATGCAGTGAGCAAACGCGATAATTCCCGATATTTTCTATCTATATATCTGCACGGCGAATGTCCGCTAACCACTTCCGCTGTTGTTGCCCCTTCAGCTCTCTCTTCTCTTTTCCTTCGTTTTTCTTAATCTTTGGAACTCTAAAGTAGGATAGCTGTGTCTCACGGTCACCCCGACTGGCACAGTTATTTACGGCGCAAAAATTAACCTTTTTAGCGTTTTTTAACAGGTTTGAAAGTACGCGTTTCTAGCATTAATAACATGTACCGAAAGTGACGTATGTACCCCAGTTGGATTTTGCGGCTCCGTGCATGAAGACCTATGACCCAGTGACCTTTCGTGCAACCACCCTATTAGCATTTCAATGCTGGATGTGTTTCAGCATGGGCCATCCATTAGTTAGATCGCAGCGGAACATAGTATTAAATCGCAAGCGACTGCAGATGCTGCAGTTTTTGAGCATTTGAGCAGTTCACACCATTTAGTGAAGCCACCTAACAAAAGGTTGCTCTTTGGAGGTGAATAGTCACTTCCTGACTAACTGCGGACTCTTTTTAACTTGGTGCAGAGTGCTATGGTTACCCGTTTTCTATTGCACAAATACGTGTGAAGAGTCGAGTCAAGAATGTATAATTGTCATGTATACCCACAACAGAAAAATGAAATTCTTATTTGCAGCAGCATAACAGGCGCGTAAACACAATACTCATAGATTGTATGAGAACGAATGAGAAACGAATAAATTCAATAACTTAACCCTAATACTAGTGCAAAAAAGCTCCGGGTGCCCCATCAAATCTTATCAACCGCTTGCTAATTGCATGACTGTGTCGAACTGCTGTCTGGTTCATTGATCGTGTTGCTAGATTTGAACTATTTTGGGAGAGAAAAATGCTCACGGCAGACCAAACGTGTTAAACGGAAATTGGTCAGATACTGAGCTTTACGCAGTGAGAAATCATGTGGAATAATCACTGGATTTTATTTTAAATGGATGTACCTGCATGTTATACTGTTTAGTTTGGAGATACAGCCAGAGTTCGCACTGACCAGCGATTTATGTTTTCCTATTTGTCAATTATTTTGTGCCTGATTATTTGGCGGCCGATCAATCGCTGTCTCTAAGGGGGTTGCGTCCAATCACCAACCAGCTTACCTTAAAATTCCCGTCCAATCAACAAATAGGTCGCCTCCCATCCAATCAGCCGCTGTCTCCAAGGGCATTGTGTCCAATCACATAATGCAGTTTAATGGTAATTAGCTGCTACGGTAAAGGTTGGTAGCCAGGGGAGGTCCTGACAGTCATAGAAACATAGAAACATAGAAATTAGGTGCAGGAGTAGGCCATTCGGCCCTTCGAGCCTGCACCGCCATTCAATATGATCATGGCTGATCATCCAACTCAGTATCCCGTACCTGCCTTCTCTCCATACCCTCTGATCCCCTTAGCCACAAGGGCCACATCTAACTCCCTCTTAAATATAGCCAATGAACTGGCCTCGACTACCCTCTGTGGCAGAGAGTTCCAGAGATTCACCACACTCTGTGTGAAAAGAGTTCTTCTCATCTCGGTTTTAAAGGATTTCCCCCTTATCCTTAAGCTGTGACCCCTTGTCCTGGACTTCCCCAACATCGGGACCAATCTTCCTGCATCTAGCCTGTCCAACCCCTTAAGAATTTTATAAGTTTCTATAAGATCCCCTCTCAATCTCCTAAATTCTAGAGAGTATAAACCAAGTCTATCCAGTCTTTCTTCATAAGACAATCCTGACATCCCAGGAATCAGTCTGGTGAACCTTTTCTGCACTCCCTCTATGGCAATAATGTCCTTCCTCAGATTTGGAGACCAAAACTGTACGCAATACTCCAGGTGTGGTCTCACCAAGACCCTGTACAACTACAGTAGAACCTCCCTGCTCCTATACTCAAATCCTTTTGCTATGAAAGCTAACATACCATTCGCTTTCTTCACTGCCTGCTGCACCTGCATGCCTACTTTCAATGACTGGTGTACCATGAAACCCAGGTCTCGCTGCATCTCCCCTTTTCCTAGTCGGCCACCATTTAGATAATAGTCTGCTTTCCTGTTTTGCCACCAAAATGGATAACCTCACATTTATCCACATTATACTGCATCTGCCAAACATTTGCCCACTCACCCAGCCTATCCAAGTCACCTTGCAGTCTCCTAGCATCCTCCTCACAGCTAACACTGCCCCCCAGCTTAGTGTCATCCGCAAACTTGGAGATATTGTCTTCAATTCCCTCATCCAGATCATTAATATATATTGTAAATAGCTGGGGTCCCAGCACTGAGCCTTGCGGTACCCCACTAGTCACTGCCTGCCATTGTGAAAAGGACCCGTTTACTCCTACTCTTTGCTTCCTGTTTGCCAGCCAGTTCTCTATCCACATCAATACTGAACCCCCAATGCCGTGTGCTTTAAGTTTGTATACTAATCTCTTATGTGGGACCTTGTCGAAAGCCTTCTGGAAGTCCAGATACACCACATCCACTGGTTCTCCCCTATCCACGCTACTCGAGGCTTCCGGAGCCTCGGCATCGGCGGCACCGGCATCGGCGGCGGCGGAGCTGCGGGTCTGAGGACGGCGGTGCAGCGCTGGAGCGCCATTGCGGGGCGGGCGGTGCCTTGCCTGGGTCGCCGCGCTGGAACTCCGGTGAGCTGGGACCGGCGTTAAAAACATCGCGGAGCTGCAGGCGGCGGCGCTGAAACTTTACATCGGGAGCCTGGGATCTCGCGACGAGATCGCCAGTTGAGCTCCATTCGGCGCGGCCTTGTCGGCTCTGGAAGCCACGGTCTCGAGTAGGGAGGCGGCCGTTCCAGGGATCCCAAGCCGCTGTGAGGACTCTCCCGACGCCGGAACATCATCACCCGGCGAGGACGGCCTGGAACATCGGGCCTCCGTAGAGGCAACTGTGGAGGCCTCAATAGGCCCGACTATGGGTGGACATTGGGGATGGGACTGGACTTTGTGCCTTCCCCCATAATGGGAACCATTGTGGGGGGATGTTTTTATGTTAAAGCTATTTATTATTGTTATGTTTGTATTCTTTTTTATGTGCTGCATTGGCAAAAAGAATTTCACTACATCTAGGTGTATGTGACAATAAACCAACCTTTGAACCTTTGAACCTTTGAACCTTTAGTTACATCCTCGAAAAATTCTATAAGATTCGTCAGACATGATTTACCTTTAGTAAATCCATGCTGACTTTGTCCAATGATTTCACCACTTTCCAAATGTGCTGCTATCCCATCTTTAATAACTGACTCTAGCAGTTTCCCCACTACCGATGTTAGACTAACTGGTCTGTAATTCCCCGTTTTCTCTCTCCCTCCCTTCTTAAAAAGTGGGGTTACGTTTGCTACCCGCCAATCCTCAGGAACTACTCCAGAATCTAAAGAGTTTTGAAAGATTATTACTAATGCATCCACTATTTGTGGAGCTACTTCCTTAAGTACTCTGGGATGCAGCCTATCTGGCCCTGGGGATTTATCGGCCTTTAATCCATTCAATTTACCCAACACCACTTCCCGGCTAACCTGGATTTCACTCAATTCCTCCAACTCCTTTGACCCGCGGTCCCCTGCTATTTCCGGCAGATTATTTATGTCTTCCTTAGTGAAGACGGAACCAAAGTAGTTATTCAATTGGTCCGCCATATCCTTGTTCCCCATGATCAACTCACCTGTTTCTGACTGCACTGGATCTACATTTGTTTTAACTAATCTCTTTCTTTTCACATATCTATAAAAACTTTTGCAGTCAGTTTTTATGTTCCCTGCCAGTTTTCTTTCATAATCTATTTTCCCTTTCCTAATTAAGCCCTTTGTCCTCCTCTGCTGGTCTCTGAATTTCTCCCAGTCCTCCGGTATGCTGCTTTTTCTGGCTAATTTGTACGCATCATCCTTCGCTTTGATACTATCCCTGATATCCCTTGTTATACACGGATGTACTACCTTCCCTGATTTATTCTTTTGCCAAACTGGGATGAACAATTTTTGTAGTTCATCCATGCAGTCTTTAAATGTCTTCCATTGCATATCCACCGTCAACCATTTTAGAATTAATTGCCAGTCAATCTTGGCCAATTCACGTCTCATACCCTCAAAGTTACCTTTCTTTAAGTTCAGAACCATTGTTTCTGAATTAACAATGTCACTCTCCATCCTAATGAAGAACTCAACCATATTATGGTCACTCTTGCCCAAGGGGGCACGTACAACAAGACTGCTAACTAACCCTTCCTCATTACTCAATACCCAGTCTAACATAGCCTGCTCTCTCGTTGGTTCCTCTACATATTGATTTAGATAACTATCCCGCATACATTCCAAGAAATCCTCTTCCTCAGCACCCCTGCCAATTTGATTCACCCAATCTATATGTAGATTGAAGTCACCCATTATAACGGTTTTGCCTTTGTCGCGCGCATTTCTAATTTCCTGTTTGATACCATCTCCAACTTCACTACTACTGTTAGGTGGCCTGTACACAACTCCCACTAGCGTTTTCTGCCCCTTAGTGTTTCGCAGCTCTACCCATATCGATTCCACATCCTCAAAGCTAATGTCCTTCCTTTCTATTGCGTTAATCTGCTCTCTAACCAGCAACGCTACCCCACCTCATTTCCCTTTCTGTCTATCCCTCCTGAATAATGAATATCCCTGGATGTTCAGCTCCCAGCCTTGGTCACCCTGGAGCCATGTCTCCGTGATCCCAACTATATCATAGTCATTAATAGCTATCTGCACATTCAACTCATCCACCTTATTACGAATGCTCCTAGCATTGAGACACAAAGCCTTCAGGCTTGTTTTTACAACACTCTTACCCCTTATACAATTATGTTGAAAAGTGGCCCTTTTTGATTTTTGCCCTGGTTTTGTCTGCCTGCCACTTTTACTTTTCACCTTGCTACCTATTGCTTCTAC
The DNA here is from genome assembly GCF_010909765.2 of Amblyraja radiata. NCBI lineage: Eukaryota > Metazoa > Chordata > Chondrichthyes > Rajiformes > Rajidae > Amblyraja > Amblyraja radiata. The sequence goes on from NC_045969.1 coordinate 3,755,130, forward strand.
CCTCATTTTACACCCCTCTGTCTCTACGCTCACACATTTAAGAAACCCTTTCCCTTTAACTCCATCCTCCACTATCCCATTCGACACCCGGGAGGGAGCAGGAGAGATTCACACAGTATATAATCCATAGCACCTTAGTGTACAATTTCATCATATATACTAAATAACTGGGCTGACAGACCTTGGCTGGTAACCTGGGACTCACCAAAATTGATCCCAATTGGGCCCCGCATGCCCTAAGGCTGGCCCTGCTCCAGAGATGCTGCCTGTCCCGCTGAGTTACTCCAGCACCCTGTGAAACGTCACCTATCCATGTTCTCCAGAGATGCAGCCTGACCCGCTGAGTTACTCCAGCACTCTGTGAAACATCACCTATCCATGTTCTCCACAGATGCTGCCTGACCCGCTGAGTTACTCCAGCACTCTGTGAAACGTCACCTATCCATGCTCTCCAGAGATGCTTCCTGCCCCGCTGAGTTACTCCAGCACTCTGTGAAACGTCACCTATCCATGCTCTCCAGAGATGCTTCCTGACCCGCTGAGTTACTCCAGCACTCTGTGAAACGTCATCTATCCACAGGGCCGGATTTAGATGAAGAGAGGCCCTAGGCTATTCCACTTGTGAGGCCCCTCCCAATCCCCCACTCCCACTATGAGAGGAAAATGTAAGAGTCCACCAGATTGACATCGATGTGCAGCTGAGCGTGGCCAATGAGATAAAGGGCTGGAAAGCTGCGCTTTTTATTTATTGCCAGTGCTAGTGTCGAGTTATCGGCTTAATACACTATTATTCTGAAATGGAGGGCAAGGAAAATTACTGAAATGTTGTTTAGAGACTACAGTGCGTTGTGCCAGCATATGTAAGAAAGGCCTATGACAGTGTCAAAAATATTATACACCAGGCCCGTACGAAGCTTTTCAAAAGGGGGGGTGGCATGGCAGGATTACAAATATTTTATGTGTAATAAGTGCACGCAGCGCATTTCAGAAGCACGAAGCTCAAAGACCCTTAAGCGGCCCCTGGAAACTGGGGTTTTAGATGCTCTCTGGTGCATTCTGAGCCTTACTTTGGAGCATTTTTGCACTACATTTATGACCAATATTTCAGAAATAATTTTGGTTGAGTCAAGATTAATGAGTGGTTGGAATGGGATGATTGGAGTCATTGTCGTATACATTTTTTTTTCATCAAGAATTGAAGCTGTCCTTGTTTCATGTTGTAATCATGTTGTACTGTAAAATGTTATAAAGCAGCATGCAAACACTGCAAATAAAATACTGTGAGTTTTTGCAGTAAATAAAACCTTTTGTTAGAAAATGTTTTTTGTGTTGACTTGATTGCCTGTTACTGTTCGACTGTGTTAGTGTGTGCACATTAAAAATATGATGCAAAATGAAAGTCACAAACTATGGAATACATATTTTTCAATATTGTTATCAAGGAAAAGAAAACAGTTCCAATTGTTTGATATTATTCATATGGAGGAGGAAATATAATTGCTCTAAAACCTACCTTAATTTTGCAATCTCACTAAAGATAATCCCCTTTCCCCTCTCCCCCCTCCTCCTTCCCCCTGCCTCTCCCTCCACCTCTCTCTCTCTCCCCATCTCTCTCTCCCCCCTACCCCCCCTCCCCTCCCTCTCTCTCCCTCCTCTGTCTCAAACCCCCTTTACCCCTCTCTCTCCCTCCCACGCAGCTAGGCTCCGATTCCGCGCCACAGACACCGCAGCCCCCCTCCCCCCCCCCCTTTTTTTTTCTCTGTTTTTTTTTACTCTGGGAAAAAAACACCTTGGCCGGACGCCCTCTAGATTTTGAGGCCCTAAGCTTAAGTTTGTGAGGCTTATACGTAAATCCGGCCCTGCCTACCCATGTTCTCCAGAGATGCTGCCTGACCCGCTGAGTTAGGTTAACTTAGAATTTCTGGTCGGGCACATTGCCACATCAGTAGAGTTGCTGCCTTACAGTGCCAGACATCTGGGTACGATCGACAATTTGGGTCTGGTAACCTTCTTCACACCATACGTCTTCAAAGTGTGGGATGAAACTGGAGCATCTGGAGAAAACCCAAGTGGTCACAGGGAGAACGTGCAAACTCCCCACAGACAGCACCCGTAGTCAGGAACGAACCCGGGTCTCTGGTGCTGTGAGGCAGCAACTCTTCCGCTGCACCACCGTGCAGCCCTAATGTGTGCAATATTTATCCAATTCTCTTTAGAATCTGTTCTTGCCACCCATTTAAGGTGCAAGCTGACAGATTCTTGATTAGGACGGGTGTCAGGGGTTATTGGGAGAAGGCAGGAGAATGGGGTTGAGAGGGAAAGATAGATCAGCCATGATTGAATGGCGGAGTAGACTCGATGGGCCGAATGGCCTAATTCTGCTCCTAGAACTAATGAACCATTCAGGCATGCACGATTCAAGCATTCCAGAAGACTAAATATGTTATTATTGAAATAAAACTACATGCTATTTTTTTTGAACTTTTCGCTATCTCAAAGCTAAATCTACTCATAAAAACTTTAAAGGTGTTTTTTGAACATATGCTCTGTTTGTGGTATAAACCACAAGATGTCTGAGTTTCAGAAGCTGTCATCAGCTTCCTCTCATCTTCTCACATCCGGTAGTTGGGTTAATTCGAAGACATTTCAGAAAAACAAAAAATCTAACTCAATATGACAGTAACATATTTCAATTCAAAAAACAAAGGGGAAAGCTATCCTTGAAGGGTCCCTGCAGACACAAGGAACTGCAGATGCTGGTTGACAAAAAAAAGACACAGAGTGCTGCAGTAACTCAGCAGGTCAAGCGCCATCTCTGGAGAACATGGATAGGTGACGTTTCGGGTCGGGACCCTTTTTCCTTGCTTTGTTAGAAACATAGAAACATGGAAAATAGGCGCGAGAGTAGGCCATTCGGCCCTTCGAGCCAGCACCGCCGTTCAATATGATCATTGCTGATCATCCACAATCAGCACCCCCTTGTTAAAGTGTTTCAGAAAAAGAAAAGGCAAAATAAGAGGGAGCAGAAAAAAGTACAAAATATAAGAGGGAGGGTCAAAGAGAGAGAGGGAATGAGACAGATAAATACATTTGTGGAAACACAATGGACTGCAGATGCCAGAACCATGAGCATTAAACAATAGACAATAGACAATAGGTGCAGGAGGAGGCCATTCGGCCCTTTGAGCCAGCACCGCCATTCAATGTGATCATGGCTGATCATCCCCAATCAGTACCCCGTTCCTGCCTTCTCCCCATATCCCCTGACTCCGCTATCTTTAAGAGCCCTATCAATCTCTCTCTTGAAAGCATCCAGAGAACCGGCCTCCACCGCCCCCTGCGGCAGAGAATTCCACAGACTCACCACTCTCTGTGAGAAAAAGTGTTTCCTCGTCTCCGTTCTAAATGGCTTACTCCTTATTCTTAAACTGTGGCCCCTGGTTCTGGACTTCCCCAACATCGCTCTGGGCAACTGGCAATCACCGAGGTACAGAGTTAAGTAATGTAACAGCCGCAGGGAAGAAGCTGTTCCTGGACCTGCTGGTCCGGCAACGGAGAGACCTGTAGCGCCTCCCGGATATCAATATCAGTTTTATTCGTATCATGTATCACGTACAATTGTAATCATGTATAATCTTTCTGCTGACTGGTTAGCAGGCAACATTAAAAAAAAGCAAGAATAAACTAAACTAGTCAGCTTAACAAAACTAGACTAAATAAAAACACTGGTCACATGTAGAAACGAGGAACTAAACAAGATATAGAGAGCTGGAGTAGCTTAGGGGGTCAGGCAGCATCTCAGGGGAATATGGATAGAAGACATTTTGTATCGGGACCCTTCTTCAGACTGATTGTAAGGGGCGGGGAAGGGGAAAGTTGGAAGAGTGAATGAACAGGTCAAAGCCCGGCAGATAACATGGTAGTTGAGGAGGAGGGCAGCAGAGATCACAAGCGATCAAAATGCAGTCTAGTTCAGTTTAGTTTATTGTCACGTGTACCGAGGTACAGTGAAAAGCTTTTGTTGCGTGCTAACCAGTCAGCAGAATGACATTACGTGTTTAGAATTGAGCCATTTACAGTGTATAGATATATAATAAGGGAATAATGTTTAGTGCCCATCTCTCCAGAGCAAATTTTTTTTACATACAGATTGGCGAGTGAATGTTCACATGTTATAGGGATAGAATTAGGCCATACGGCCCATCCAGTCTACTCCGCCATTCAATTATGGTTGATATCTGCCTCCTAATCCCATTTTCCTGCCTTCTCCTCATAACCCTTGACACCCGTTCTAATCATGTAACGCGCTGCCTAGGGGGTGGTGGTGGAGGCAGATATAGTAGTGGTGGTTTAGATAGGCAAATGGACATGTAGGGAATGGAGGAATGCAGGCTTATATGCAGGCAGATAAGAGTTGGTCTTGGCATTGAGTTCGGCACAGATATTGCCAGTTTAGTTTAGTTTTGTTTGGCTTAGTCTCGTTTAGATCAGAGGTACAGCAAAAGCAAAGATACGAGAGACTCCTCTACTATCTTTGGGGGAAGATGACGTTTCCTCCACTCCTTAGTTGATCCAGGACTGATTGTCGGTCCCCCCCCGATACCAGATGAAGGCGGCCGGCGGGAGAGCCTCAAGCGTCTGCCCGCGGTCGGCGCTCCCGAGGCAGCGGGCAATGCTCCTCTAGTATCTTTGGTGTAATCCGTTCCAAAGATAGATCCGGTCAATCATCTTTGGTGTAATCAGTGTTGTAGGGAACAGTGTTTTATACAGCATCGACCACTTCACATATTTAGTTAATATAATTGTAAATTTTATTAATATTATTGGAAATTGCGCTCAATAAAATGGCGTCGTGTCATACCCATGTCATACTACGCTTTTTTTTCGCAGAGTGGCGCATCTTGCTCTGCTCTATAATCTTTGGCGGAGACAGTGGGCTTGTGGGAGAGCTGGGAAAGAGGGAGAAAGCAAGGCCTCAGAGGGCGGTGGAGGCCGGTTCTCTGGATGCTTTCAAGAGAGAGCTAGATAGGGCTCTTAAAAATAGCGGAGTCAGGGGATATGGGGAGAAGGCAGGAACGGGGTACTGATTGTGGATGGTCAGCCATGATCACATTGAATGGCGATGCTGGCTCGAAGGGCTGAATGGCCTACTCCTGCACCTATTGTCTATTGACTATCTGAAATTAGAGGTCAATCTTCACGCCGCTGGGGTGTAAACTACCCAAGTGAAATATGAGGTGCTGTTCCTCCAATTTGCACTGGGCCTAGGAATCTGTTCCAAGCTCAAAAGGTCATAAGGGATAGGAGCAGATTAGGCCATTCGGCCCATCAAGTCTTCTCCGCCATTCAATCATGGCTGATCTACCTCTCCCTCCTAGCCCCATTCTCCTGCCTTCTCCCCATAACCCCTGACACCCGTACTGATTAAGAATCAGTCAAGCTCAGACTCCCAGCTGACACACGTGTCTCAATGTGTGACACCATGCCCCAACTCTGCGTCTACGGGTTCAGGCTGAAGAAAAACAACCACAAGTAGGTTGAGTTTGAACGAGTGCGGTTCACAGACAAGTTTCCATTTAGATGCAGCCACGAGTCAGGTCGATCTTCACAGCGAAGATGGAATTTCAATGCTTGCTCATTTGCTCCTCCTAGTTGCAACTCTGGGAAAATATTCTGAGTCTGAAGAAGTGTTTCAGCCCGAAACGTTGTCTATTTCCTTCGCTCCATAGATGCTGCCGCACCCGCTGAGTTTCTCCAGCATTTTTGTCTACCTTCGATTTTTTCAGTATCTGCAGTTCCTTCTTAAACACTTTGTCTACTTCACTGCGAAATCTCCTCAAGGTATGCCTACTTTGAAGAAGTTCTCCTCCTCGCTCCGAAGACAGTTTTACAACCTCCTCTCTGACTGTCCTCCCTCTGTGATTCCCCCTTCCCTCCAACTCTACGACCACATCCTAACCCAGACCCGATACCACAGCCACATTTGCTTATTTTTTAAGTCTGAAGAAGGGTTTCGGCCCGAAAGATTGCCTATTTCCTTCGCTCCATAGATGCTGCCGCACCTGCTGAGTTTCTCCAGCACTTTTGTCTATTTTTTTGCCATTCGGCCCTTCGAACCAGCACCGCCATTCAATGTGATCATGGCTGATCATCCCCAATCAGTACCCCGTTCCTGCCTTCTCCCCATATCCCCTGACTCCGCTATCTTTTAGAGCCCTATCTAGCTCTCTCTTGAAAGTATCCAGAGAACCGACCTCCACCGCCCTCTGAGGCAGAGAATTCCACAGTCACAACTCTCTGTGTGAAAAAGTGTTTCCTCGTCTCCGTTCTAAATGTCCAGCGGTATGAATATTGACATGTCTAACCTCGAGTTACCCTTGCTTTCTGTCTCTCTCTATCCCTCCCCCATCCTAATTCTCCGACCAGTCTGACTGTCCCCTGATTAAATTTTATCTTTTTATGCTTTGTTGTCAACTTCTCCGAGCTAACGATAATCTATTCTACATTTTTCCTCGATCGTCGTCCCCTTTGATGTCTCTTACCCTCTCCCCTGAATCTGTCCAAAAAAGAGTCTCGACACGAAACGTCACCTATTCCTTCTCTCCAGAGATGCTGCCTGTCCCGCTGAGTTACTCCAGCATTTTGTGTCTTACTTATCATTTTATTGTTATACTACTTGAAAAATACCAGAAATTGCTCGAGTTCAGATTTCCGTAACTCGGGTACCTTGCAAATCCGAATCCCGTTAATGCGATAAGTTCTAGGAGTAGAATTAGGCCGTTCGGCCCATCAAGTCTACTCCACCATTCAATCATGGCTGATCTATCTTTCCCTCCTTACCACATTATCCTGCCTTCTCCCCATAAACCCCTGACACCCGTACTAACCCCGTACTATCTCGAGTATCTCGCAAATTTGGATTTCTGTATCTCGGATATTCGGATTTCTCGGGCCGCTGCGAGAGTTAGACTTAGCTCTTAGGGATAAAGGAATCACGGCATATGGAGAAAAAACGGGGTTCTGATTTTAGATGATCAGCCATGATCATATCCTTTTGCTCTGGAATTTCATTTAATTCACATGTTTATTTGATAATGTTTTATTATTAATGTTTAATGTTTTATGTGTCATTCTTAATTGTCATTATATGTCATTTGTTAACTTGCAAGCCGAGCACCAAGGCAAATTCCTTGTATGTGAATATACTTGGCCAATAAACTTATTCATTCATTCAAATGGCTCGAAGGGCCGAATGGCCTACTCCTGCACCTATTTTTCTATGTTTCTGTGTTTGCCTCTACGCTTTCTATGTTTCCAGTGTTGGCGATGCCTTGCAGTGTGCCTGCCTGGCTGAAGGGAGGGTGGGGTGCGGACTGTCTTACTTATCATTTTATTGTTATACTAGTTAATCTTCTTCCTGTCGAGTCCACACACACGATTAGAAGTTGTTCAGCCAGAGCTGAGCACGCTTCTCGTCATCTGCATGTAATAATAATAATAATAATAAATTTTATTTATGGGCGCCTTTTAAGAGTCTCAAGGACACCTTACAAAAATTGAGCATGTAGAGGAAAAACATGTAAGGGGAATTAAATAAATAGTAGAGACATGACTAGTACACAAAGGAAAGACAGAATTCAATATAAAACACAGTATGAGGCAATTAATGCACAGATGAAAAGGGACGGGGACGTGGGGCTAAGGATAGGTATCTGTCTCAATGGTATCTGTCTCACGCTTCTTGTGCTTATACTAGTTAATAAATACAAAAAATTGTTCAAGTTCGAATTTCCGAAAAGTTTGAAGTTCGGGTAGCCCGCAAGTCCGGATTCCCGTATCTCGGAAATTCGGTTTTCCGTAACTCGGGTTCCCCGCAAATCCGGATTCCCGTATCTCGGACATTCGGATATCCGTAACTCGGGTTCCCCGCAAATCCGGATTCCCGTATATCTCGGTCATTTGGTTTTCCGTAACTCGGGTATCCCGCAAGTCCGGATTCCCATATCTCGGAAATTCGGATTTCCGTAACTCGGGTACCCCGCAAGTCCGGATTCCCGTATCTCGGAAATTCGGATTTCCGTAACTCGGGTTCCCCGCAAGTCCGGATTTCCGTAACTCGGGTCATTCGTAACCCGGGGGCTCCCCTTCCCCTTCCCCTCGCATTGAAGCGGAGCGGGCACTGGCGAGGCAGGCGCTGCCCTGCGCTGCGCTGTGCCCGCCTGACGGTGTCGCTGCCGCCGGCGGCCAGCGGAGGGCGGACCGCGTCACCCGGCCGCGCGGTGCATGCCGGTGTCTGTAGTCCAATAGTGGGGATGAGGTCACAGGGAACGCGGCGGGTGACGTCAGGTGTGGGACTACAGCTCCCGGCGTGCCCCGCGCGCGCGCCGCCTAAGCATCGTCAGCGCTTGTGTGTGAGGGAGAAGAAGCGGCGGCGGAGACGGAGACGGTGAGGAGACGCCATGGCCGCGGCGATGGCTGTCCTGGGTGAGTGCTCACCACTATCTCCCTCTCTCCTCACCGGCGGGCGGCTCAACAGGGTGGACCGAGGAAAGCGGGGGCCGGAGACCCCCCCACCCCCGTCACCGAGCCGGACAGCGATGAAACTGGCCCACTCGGCCCGTCCCCACCGTGCTATCCCCATCTAATCTCCCTCCCATTTGGCCCATAGAGTCGCACAGTGTGTAAATTGGCCCATTCGGCCCGTGCCTACCGTGCTATCCCCATCTAATCTCCCTCCCATTTGGCCCATAGAGTCGCACAGTGTGTAAATTGGCCCATTCGGCCCGTGCCTACCGTGCTATCCCCATCTAATCTCCCTCCCATTTGGCCCATAGAGTCGTACAGTGTGGTAACTGGCCCACTCGGCCCGTCCCCACTGTGCTATCCCCATCTAATCTCCCTCCCATTTGGCCCAGAGTCGTACAGTGTTGAATCTGTCCCATTCGGCCCGTCCCCGCCGTGCTATCCTCATATAATCTCCCATTTGGTCCGGTCGTACAGTGGAAACCAGAATCTTCGGCCCGTCTCCACTGTGCTAACCCCTCCCTCCCTCCCTCCCCCTCCAATCTTGTCCCATTTGAGTTAAGTGGGTCATAGAGTCATAGACACAGAGCCAGACAATGCAGAAACAGGCCCTTCTGCCCATCCCCACCGTGTTATCTCATCGCCACACCGCCATAATTATTAACATAAGCTATATAAACAAATGAATTTTAGAAGAAAGGACAGGGCTCAGTGTGGACTTGTACATGGATAGGAAAGGGTTAGTGGGACATGGATCATACATAGGTAAATGGGACTGGATTAGACGTGTCCTTCTGGTCAACGTGGATGAGTTGAACTGAAGAAACTATTCCTATGCATATCCATATGCCCATATTCCTATGCTGTATGACTCCATAATGTAACTACAAAAATGGAAACTTAGTTCTGGAGGATGACACAAAATGCTGGAGTAACTCAGCGGGTGAGGCAGCATCTATGGAGAAAAGGAATGGGCGACGTTTCAGGTCCAGAACCTTCTTAAGACTTCTTCAGTACTGGAGGAACTCCATGAGTTCGGCAGCATCTGTGTTAGTGTAGCCTACAACACAACGGTATGGACATTGATGTCTCCAATTTCAAGTAAACCACTAGACACCCCCCACCCTGCCAAATATCTCCCACTAGTTCCTCTTGCCATGTCCCTTTCCTACTCCTCCTGCCCGAAACGTTGCCTGCTTCCTACGCTCTATAGATGCTGCCTCACTCGCTGAGTTTCTCCAGCATTTTTGTCTACCTTACTCCTCCTGCTCATCTTGCGTCTCCCTTTTTCCCTTCTCCCCCCTTCACCCATCTCCCTCCCTATGGCTTTACATTTCACTCTTCCTTCCTTATCTGGAAAACCTTTGCTGCTGTATCCACCTGTCACTTACCTCAGCCAATTAACCCACCAACTCTCGCATCTTTGGGGTGCAGCCGGTTGCAGGAGCACCCGGAGAAAATGTTTTTGCGGGTGAACATGCGAACTCCATCCCTGCATATCCATAAGCCTTCCAATAGTCTCTTAAATGCCACTATTGCATCTGCTTCAACTATCACCACTGACAGAGCATTCCACGCACTCAACACCCATTTCGTAGAAGAAAAAACTTGCCCCACACATACATAGAAACATAGAAAATAGGTGCAGGAGGAGGCCGTTCGGCCCTTCGAGCCAGCACCGCCATTCATTGTGATTTCATTCATCTCCTTTAAACTTTGCCCCTCGCACCCGAAACTTACACCCTCTAGTATTTGATGTTTCCATCCTGGGGAAAAGGTTCTGAATGTCTATCTTATCCATGCCTGTCATAATTTTGTGTACCTGGGTTGTCTCCCACAACCTTTGTTTTTCCAAAGAAAACTATCCAAGTTTCTGGACATGTATTTATGTCCTACAGAGTACTGCATTTGAGATATATATTTTGAAAGTTATCAAACACCACTATTTTATGCATAGATATTTAGACCATGAATTTACAAATGTAAAGAATACAAAAAGGGTACATGGGTAGGACAATTTTGGGAGGGGGATATCAATTCAATTCAATTCAACTTTATTGTCATTGCACAGATACAAGTATAGGTACAACAAAATGCAGTTTAGCGTCTGGTCATAGTCATAGTGCAAGATGGGAATTATAAAAAAAAACCAGAACAAGCATACATTAGAGTAAGAAGAGTACTGGTTAACAATGTGGATGGAGAGACCAAAGATATCTAGCGACGGGACTCCGAGTTCAGCAATGTAAGTGTGTTGTTGAAAAAGCTGTTCCTCATCCTGCTAGTTCGAGACCTGAGGCTCCTGTTTATGACATGAACCACAGGCAGGCAGGTGGGACGAGGATAGCTGGGACATGTTGGCCGGTGTGGGCAACATGTCGGCAAGTTGGGCCGAAGGGCCTGTTTCCACACTGTATCACTCTATGACTCTAAACCAGTTCTCCAACTGTTATGTTATATTGAAATGTTAGTTTTTCTGTCTGAAGAAGCATGATCTAAATATCTGTACATAAAAGAGTTCTTTGATATCTTTAAGTTCACTTGCATGAGGAGGAGTAAATATGTAGATGTACATTTAGCATGTTATTTTAAACGTGTATCCAGCTTGTGTCTGAGGGTGAGTGCAGGATCCAGGTCAGCTGTCATCCTTTCATAATTTTAGGCGGTCACGTTGCTGCCTTTCAGCGAATGCAGCGCCAGAGACCCGGGTTCGATCCCGACTACGGGTGCTGTCTGCGCGGTGTTTGTACGTTCTCCCCGTGACCTGCGTGGGATTTCTCCGAGATTTTCGGTTTCCTTCCACACTCCAAAGACGTACAGGTTTGTAGGTTAATTGGCTTGGTAAATGTAAAAATTGTCCCTAGTGGGTGTAGGATAGTGTTAATGTGCGGGGATCGCTGGTCGGCGCGGACCCGGTGGGCCGAAGGGCCTGTTTCCGCGCTGTATCTCTAAACTAAACGAAATAATCAAACAGTATGCTTATCAAGCGAGTGCTGAAGGTGACACCATAAAGAGGGGGGCAGTCATTGCTATAGTTGAATCAGTCCCACGGGAGAAGAGGGAGAAAATAGAAAAGAATGTTCAAGTTCGTTCAAGTGAGTTTATTGTCATGTGTCCCTGATAGGTCAATGAAATTTCATGCTATGCTTCAGCACACAGAACATAGTAGGCATTTACTACAAAACAGATCAGTGTGTCCATATACCATAATATGAATATATACACACATGAATAAATAAACTGATAAAGTGCAAATAACTGATAATGGGTTATTAATAATCAGAGTTTTGTCCAAGCCAGGTTTAATAGTTGGTGACCTTCATTAAAATAATAACTCTCAAAGTCTGTTTAAATATCCCTGACCCAGGTAATGTTTGATCTAGATACTGAGCTAATGTACCTGAAATCTTTTCCAGTGGGGCGTTCACTCTAACTGCTCCTCATAACAAGGCAAACAAGGTTTATTTTTGTCCATCCACCGTACAGTGTGTTTGGTGCAAAGGCACTTTTTGATAGTGGGCGAGTTAATACAATAAATGACATGTACATTGACACTCATCTGAGTTAAACAAAAATGTCTGACACAGTAAAGTATCATCTTACTTAAGGACATGATTGGTTTTACTATAAGAGGACATGAGGTGCTTGAATAACTCTGCGGGTCATGCTACATCTCTGCAGTACGTGGATAGTTGATGTTTCGGGCCCCGACCAGTCATTGAGTCATACAGACTGGAAACAGTCCCTTCAGCCCAACTAGACCATGTTCTCCCAGATACCCCACCTACGCTAGTCACACTTACCCGGGTTTGGCCCATATCCCTTGAAACTTTTCCTATCCATGTACCTGTCCAAATAGTGTCCTATATTTTCAAGAGATCATTGGATTTAGATCTTGGGGCTAAAGGAATCAAGGAATATTGGGGAAAAAGCAGGAATGAGGTACTGATTATAGATGATCTGCCATGATCATATTGAATGGTGGGGCTGGATCGAAGGGCCGAATGGCCTACTCCTGCACCTATTTTTCTATGTTTCTATATTGGCCCCGTCAAGTCTTTGAGCTCTGAATTTAGTTTGTTTTGATATAAGATGTATGTATATGAATGTATTGTTAGTAAAAATGTCAGATTATTGAACACCCTGTCAGTCATCGCCCTGGCGATGTTTCCTGCAATCACTTGAAACTCATGGGACCCAAGTTCCCACACTTCTTGGCATTAAATGGGGGCCCCGGTCCCTGCATTCCCATGAAATCCAGCCGCTGTAAAATTTCTTATGCTAGTGTGTAATATCAAGAAAAAAAATGGTGCTTGTGTTGAGGTATTAACAGGAGTATGTCCAATAGTTTGGAAAATTGCCAGTGTAGCACTAACAAGTCCCAAGCATGCTGGATTACTGGATTGTTTTTGTACATTGTACATTATTGTTGTACGTTCTGTTCCTTGGCGAAGCGTCCTCTTTACCTTGGATATCCCATGGCTTGGCCTCTTCGGCTGTGTTTACTTCAAGTAATGGCAGGATCTGGATCAGCTGAGACAATCAGTGTCCAGACAGTGGCCATCCAAGGTAGAGGACACATAGAACGACAACATAACGTACCACTCCTATACTCAGTGGTGAAGGCCATTGAACAGTACAGCACAGGCAAAGGCCTTTCGACCCACAATATCTGTGCCAAACATGATGCCAAGTTAATCTAACCTCTCCATGAATTGAATCCATGTCCCTCCAGGTGCCCATCTGAAAGCCTATTAAATGCCACTATCGTATCTGCTACCACAACCAGAGAGCAGACTTGAGCTACTATTTACCTCGTTGGTGACCTTTGGACTATCCTTGATTGAAATTTGCTGAGTTTACCTTGCACTAAACGTTATCCCCTTATCATGTATCTACAGTATAAATGGCTGGATTGTAATCCCATATTGCCTTTCCGCTGACTGGTTGGCAAGCAACAAAAGCTTTTCACTGTACCTTGGTAGACGAGACAATAAACTAAAATGTGTTTCCACCACCATCCCTGGCTGTGTGTTCCAGGCACCCACCTCTCTGTGTATAACAAAAACTGGCACATCCCCATTGACCTTAAATCAGGTCCATCTGACCTTAAAGCTATGCCTTCTAGTCTTTGACATTTTCAACCTGGGGGAAAAATGGCCTCCTTCGCCCTGTCCAGGTTTCAAAGAAGCATTCTTGCCTATTTTTTCCACTTCATTTTAACATCGGTCTTCATTTTAACATGTGGTCCCACAAGATGGCAGCTCTTCACAGTCGGCACTGCTCTGAGGCTGTTGTAAGTTTTTCTCCCACGAGTGAGACTCGAATCAATAAATGTTAGTTTACTTTATTGATACAGCTCGGATGCAAGCACTTCGGCCCACCTAGTCCGTGCCGAACAGCGATCCCCGCACATTAACATACACACACTTGGAACAATTTACAATTAGACCAAGCCAATTAGCCTCCAAACCCGTACATCGTTGGACGATGGGAGGAAACGGGGGAAAACCCACGCAGGCCACGGGTAAAACGTCCAAACTCCGTACAGACAGCACCCGTTGTCTGGATCTCTGGCGCCATGAGGCAACTCAACCGCTGCGCCACCATGCCGCCCGTAATGCTGACCATTCATGCCAATATTTTCATAACAGGTCATATTATTCCCATTTTGCATAATATCAGCATATCACCAGTTTATGTTCATTTACAATCTCAAAGCAAATAGTTCAAAGCGTTTTAACGCAATATTCATATAATTAGTGTTCAATATGTGTGTAATGGCAAGCCCTTAAACTGTGGTCCTACTCTATAAGAGTACTTGATGTAACTGCACTCGGTACTTGTTGTGACTGTACTCAGCACTTGCTGTGACTGCACTCAGCTTGAACATTTCTCTTAGGATATAGTGTTGACTCTTAGAGTGTGCCAGTTTGATGCATTTAGTTGTAGACGTCACATCATTTGGGAGAGAAGACACTAAGTGTTGGTGTAACTTAGTAGGTCAGGCAGCATTTGGATAATATGAACAGGTGATGTTTTAGGTGAAGGGATTTCCTCCACAACGTCTGAACAAGGGTCCTGACCCGAAATTTCACCTATCCATGGAGTCTGAAGAAAGGTCCCGACCTGAAATGTTACCTGTTCATATTCTCTAGATATGCAGCCTGACCTGCTGAGTTGCTCCAACACTTTGTGTAGGAATGTTACAAAATTTTGAGATTTAAAAAATCAAGCCTGTAATTTATCCCACCAGATAAAGCATAAAAAGAACTTTAATTTGACACCTAATTAACTTTCATACCTTCAGTATTAAAAAAGTTATGGCCATTTTCATACTCGGAAATTAGCATCTTGTTCCCTATTGCTTTTTCATTGACTTAACACAAAAGCTGTGATCGAGGACAGTCAAAAGCCCATAACTTTCTTAAAAATTAAGAGAACTGAATGAAATGTTCAGTTATTATTGATTGAAGCATTCTATAAAACTTCTTACTTGGATGACATGAAATTAAAGCATATAATTAGTTAATTACCTAATTGTAGCTAATTATAAAATTAACCGTTGTGACGGAAATAGTAATAAACACCCAGACTGCCTTGAAAATTAAAAAATGTGATATTCTCAAGATCAGAACTTTAATATTATTGTATTATACGCTGTACGTCCGTCACAGATAGGTAAATAAATTACAATTTCTAGCAATGGACCAAGTCTTTATGGAGAGGATCAGTTGCTAGCTGGTACATTGGTATATCATAATCAGTAGCATCATCATATTCCTCAGATTGTAACCAATAAGCAACTCTGTCCACCTTGTTTTTCCTCAACTTTTCAATTTTGTCATTGTAAACTACAAGTTTTTGCTCTTCAAACCACGCATGACATGCCTTTCTGCCCATTACTTTCCCATTAAGAATGTCCTGTAGATCATCACATTTGGAGTAGTCCAAATTCGGATAATCTCTGCGAATGCTGTCTAAATCAGTCTCTTTTGCTGGGCATTTGGATTGACAATTTTGCATTTCTTCTTCGGAGACATATGTTTAAAATGTAAAAGAAGAAAAAAACACTGAACAGCATTAACAGAAACAAGTTATTAATTTCAGCTTTAGAAAAAAGGTAGAAATTATAAAGTTAAACGCTAAAACAAATAGTAAATACCCAACAAAAAATTCATATTCATCAGTTTCATCAAAGCAATTGAATTCATCTAAATTCAATTACTAGATCTAAACACCTATCCATTTCTTAAAAAAAGGCTAAATTTTTAAAATAGCCTAAGTATCCAAATAACAAACTAATCCCATTCACACAAGAATTCACAATATAACATGATTTTTAAATCTCACGGTCATGAACATATGCAAAAATGGAAGGAATTTAATGTTTAATTCCCATAAATTAATCTAGAAACATCCACTCTCAATATAATCAAAATTATTATTTTTTGCACAATACATGTGACTAAAACTGTTGTGGATATTTAGTATAAAAATATTGATTATGGATAGACAATAACACAAAATATAGCCGATTTAGATACTCTTATGACACGAATGTCCAAAAAAAAAGAATTTTAATCATCTTGCGCATGGGTGTTTCTGGAATGCGACCGATTGGAATGTTGCCGTAGCCGTGAATATTGGCAGAAAAGACATGGCCAATTTGTATGGGGACTAAATAACATTTTCGCATTGTAAAATTAGACTAAAGCACCCCAAGAAGCAAGATTCTATTTGACATAAACGCCTTTTGTTGTCCTGTTATTGCGATCCGTCACGTTGAAGGCGTTCAGGCCGTTAGAAGTCTTTTACTTTAATTCAGCGATTAAATTGTCCAGCGATTTATATATTTAAAAAAAAGGGGGGAACGGAAGTACGATCGATTTTTCTTCACCGACTAGCAGCCCGAGGAAATCCCTCTCCAACAAGCGATACAAACCTGCATTTTAATCCCGTCCCCCTGTCCCCCAAAGGCTCTGTAGTCGTACACACAGCCAGTGGCAGATCTGCAGCGCCGCTGAAGGTAGGTTTTATAACATCGCTACTTTGTGTCGTCTTCTGTAAATCACCATCTGCTGATCCTTGTTTCTACACCATTTGGGAACACCAGTGAGCTTGAACAGTTCAATGGCAGCTGCTATATATTTCACAAGGTGTCTGTGACCAAGCAAACGAGTCCTGTAGTCTGAAGAAGGGTCTCCTGTACACTCCTTCCTGTATACACAGTGAATTTAGAGTTGCATTTGGGTCATGCTGGTGAAGGACACCGAGGGACTTAAGATGACAATCTGATAATTCCGTGATCACTTTCTTTAATTATTTCATTTGCAGGTGATTATTCCAAACCGTTTAGTTTAGTTTAGAGATGCAGCACGAGAACAGGCCCTTCCACCCACTGGGTCCGTGCCGACCATCGATCCCCGCATATTAACACTATCCTACACACACTAGGGACAACTTTTACATTTACCAAGCCAATTTACCTACATAACGGTACGTCTTTGGAGTGTGGGAGGAAACCGAAGATCTTGGAGTAAACCCATGGGTGCAGACAGCGCCCGTCGGGATCGAACTGGGGTCTCCGGCACTGCAAGGCAGCAACTCTACCGCTGCGCCACAGTGCCGCTCTAGTTTAGTTTATTGTCACATGTACTGAGGTACAGTGAAAAGCTTTTGTTGTAATCTTAATTTAACGACCATGCTGCTACACTGTTATTTTTCCCCAGGCTCCTCCATCCTGGCCCTGTTGTTAGCTGGGTACTTGGCACAGCAGTATCTTCCCCCTCCAAAGCCAAAGGTGATTGGTGTGGACCTGGGCACCACGTACTGCTCGGTCGGAGTGTTCCAGCCTGGCACTGGGAAGGTGGAAGTGATTGCCGACCAAGCCGGGCGAAAGACGTTGCCAAGCGTGGTGTCGTTTACTGACCGAGAGATATTGGTGGGGTACGGTGCTCAGGAAGTGGGTGACGCCAACCCGCTGAACACTGTGTATGATGCCAAGCGCTTTATAGGGAAGCGTTTCACGCCCGAGCAGCTGAGCGATGAAAGTAGCCGCTACCAGTTCAAGGTAAAGACACAAGCGGTTCTGTTCACCGTTCGATTTATACATTTGCGGCACAGTGGCAACAGCGGTAGAGTTGCTGCCTTACAGCGCTTGAGGCGCCGGAGACCCGGGTTCGATTCCAACTACGAGTGCTGTCTGTACGGAGTTTGTACGTTCAGGATCGGTCCGAGTCAGCATGGATTTACGAAGGGGAAATCATGCTTGACTAATCATCTGGAATTTTTTGCGAATGTAACTTGGAAAATGGACAAGGGGGAGTCAGTGGATGTAGTGTACCTGGACTTTCAGAGAGCATTTGATAAGGTCCCACATAGAAGATTAGCAGGCACAATTAGAGCACATGGTATTGGGGGTAGGGTGCCGACATGGATAGAAAATTGGTTGGCAGACAGGAACCAAAGAGTAGGGATTAACGGGTCCCTTTCAGAATGGCAGGCAGTGACTAGTGGGGTACCGCAAGGCTCGGTGTTGGGACCGCAGCTATTTACAATATACATTCATGATTAAGATGAAGGGATTAAAAGTAACATTAGCAAAATTGCAGATGACACAAAGCTAGGTGGCAGTGTGAACCTGCATCCTCATAGGATGCTATGAGGATGCAGGGTGACTTGGACAGGTTGAGTGAGTGGGCAGATGCATGGCAGATGCAATTTAATGTGGATGAATGTGAGGTTATCCACTTTTGTGGCAAAAACAGGAATGCAGATTATTTTCTGAATGGTGTCAAGTTGGGAAAAAGGGAAGTACAACGAGATCTGGGGATCCTTGTTCATCAGTCACTGAAAGCAAGCATGCACGTACAGCAGGCAGTGAAGAAAGCGAATGGCATGTTGGCCTTCATAACCAGAGGAGTTGAGTATAGGAGCAAAGAGGTCTGGAGCCTGGGATCCCTTGCTGGGGATCGCCGAAGAAGAGCTCCGACTGCCGGCCTGCGGCCTATAACATCCTGAAGCCGCGGTCATAGAATCATAGAAAATAGGTGCAGGAGGAGGCCATTCGGCCCTTCGAGGCAGCACTGCCATTCATTGTGATCATGGCTGATCGTCCCCTATCAATAACCCGTGCCTGCCTTCTCCCCACATCTCTTGACTCTACTAGCCCCTAGAGTTCTATCAAACCGTAAAGCTGCCTCTGGTTTGTCCTCTTTGGGTTATTAATTATGTGCGGACAGATAAGAGTTAGTTGAGCACAGACATTGTGGGCCGAAGGGCCTGTTCCTGTGCTGCACTGTTCTATGTGCTAACACCCCAAGGCAGGTAGAGCAGCACGGTGGCGCAGCAGTAGAGTTGCTGCCTTACGGCGTCAGAGACCCGGGTTCGACCCTGACCACGGGTGCAGTCTGAACGGAGTTTGCATGCTCTTCCCGTGATCTGCGTGGGTTTTCTCCGAGAGATTCAGTTTCCTCCCACGTTCCAAAGACGTACAAGTTTGCAGGTAATTTGGCTTGGTATATGTGCAAATTGTCCCTAGTGTGTGTAGGATAGTGTTAATGTGCAGGGATCGCTGGTCAGTGTGTACTAGGTGGGCTGAAGGGCCCGTTTCTACGCTGTATCTCTAAACTATACTATTCTGAAGCTGAAAAGAAATGTCCACACTTTTGAAAGAGGTGGGAACGATTTATCAGAATATTACTGAGGGCAAAAGGTATCTACAGTGTTGACAAACTGCATTGGTTCACTTCAGAGCAGAGGACGTTGAAGTTGGCATATGTAGGTTCCTTGCAGATGGGAAACTTTAAAATTCTTAATTGTCATCTTCACAGAAGAAGATACAAGCAAACCCGCCATAAATACCAGGCAATCAAGGTCCAGCAGAATGGTATCGTAAAGATATTACTGGGATTGGCGGGCTTCAATTATAAGGAGAAACGGCGGTTAGTAGTGAGAATGAGGAACTGAAGGAAATTTATATTATTCTTTCTTCTTTCGTGTCCATCATCTATGTTTCAAATGTTCGGGCAGGCTCCTGCATATGGACAGACTTCTCGTTTGCCACCGCTGGATCTTCCAGGCAGCATTCTTCACCAAGAAGTGGGCATCTTAGTAGGTGTGGCACCGACTGTACAGATGTTTCACATTCACATTCTGTGTCTGCTGCATCTGCACGGCCCCATTTGCTCATATTGGCCTTGCATCGGCCCATCCTGGTACGAAGCCTATGGAGGGACATCCAGGTCTTCCAGTCACACCTGTGACCAGGTGGCAGCTGTTCCTAAAAAGAAACATTGGTGAGACTGAGGCCGCTAAATCCCAATTAACTGACGATCTGTATCTGTAAAGTCTTAAAGGTCTAGCCACGCTCTGTGACCACACTTGGTGTATTGTGCGCAAGTCTGGTCACCCAGCTATGGGACGGATGCCGTCGAACTGGAAAAGGCACGGAAAAGATTTGCAAGGATGTTGCTGAGAATGGAGGGAATGGACAGGCGATGTTTTGGATTTGGACCCTTCTTGAGTGTGAAGTCTTTCAACTGCGCTCAGGAAGCCATTCAGCCATCTCTTGTGTCCATCCCAGAGTAGTTTTGCATGCATTTTATATCCACACTGTGCTATCGTCTGTTTACAGGTGTTGTATCATAAGGGGGATGCGCAGTTCTCCGTTTCTGTGAATGAATCGTTCCACGTCACGCCCGAGTACGTTGGCTCGCTGTTGCTGTTGGAGTTGAAGAAGATGGCGGAGGACTACCTGGGGATGCCCGTGAGCAAGGCTGTCATTTCAGTACCAGCAGATTTTGACGAGAGGCAGAGAAACCACACAGTGAAAGCAGCTCAGCTCGCAGGTAAGTGGAACCCTCTTGAATGAATGAATGAATGACTGAATGACTGAATGACTGAATGACTGAATGAATGAATGAATGAATGAATGAATGATGAATGAAGACATTATTGTCACATGTGGCAAGTCACAGTGGAATTCTTTTCATTCACTGGGTGAAACCCCGCACACCAGGTCCCCATTGCTCTTCCCCGTCCATCATGGTGGTCCCCCCCCCCCCCCCCCCCCCCCCCATCCAACGCTGGATCCTCCTTTCTTCCTTCCCTCAGCAGCGACATCCTCACCCCACTGTCGCCTAGCAACTGACTGAGTTGCTTGTTATTTAGTTGGGTCTCAATTCCATGGGGCGCAAAGGATGAGGGGAGATCTTATAGAGGTGTACAAAATCATGAGGGGGATAGATTGGGTAGATGCACAAATTCTTTTACCCAGAGTAGAGGAATCGAGGACCAGAGGACATAGGTTCATGGTGAAGGGGAAAATATTTAATAGGAATCTGAGGGGTAACCTTTTCCACACAAAGGGTGGTGGGTGTATGGGACAAGCTGCCAGAGGAAGTAGTTGAGGCTGGGACTATCCCATCGTTTAAGGAACACTTGGACAGATACATGGATAGGACAGGTTTGGAGGGTTATGGACCAAGCGCAGGCAAGTGGGACTAGTGTAGCTGGGACATGTTGGCTGGTGTGGTCAAGTTGGGCCGAAGGGCCTGTTTCCACACTGTATCACTCTGTGACTCTATGAGTCTATGACTCTATCTATGGCTAGTTTAGTTTAGAGGTACAACGTGGTTACAGGCCCTTCTGCCCACCGAGACCATTGATCACCCGTTCACACTAATTCTATGCCATCACACACGCACACCAGGGGCAATTTACAAAGGCTATTTAACCTACAAACCCGCACGTCTTTGGGATGTGGGAGGGAGCAACAGCACCGGAGGAAACCCACGCGGACGCAGGGAGAACCACCCAAAGATAAGATTGAACCTGGGTCTCTGGCGCTGTGAGACAGTGGCTCTACCAGCTGTGCCGCTGTGCCATCCATTATTGTTACCAGGTTTGTGGAATTTAAGCTCTTAAGTAATACGCAGTAACCCAAATCTGCAGCCAAATGGGATGCAGGAAAGTGAACAATAGGCTAGATACTAAAAGATAAAATGGAAAGTAGATCTTGTGTACTGTATGATTTCACCATGACTGCTTCAACTGCTTGTTATTAACATGTGACAGCTGCTCCAGAGAAATGAGGACAGTACTCGTGAACGAAAAGCAGCATTGCTCAAACAGACAGATAGGTCTTGATCTCATAAACCTATAATGGCCCGAGTTTTATGGTGGAGGAATGCGTTCACCATTCATCATGGCTGCAAGCTGTCCAGGAACTCTACTTGTAATTTTTATAGTAACAGCTTGCTGTACTTGGAAATCCATGTGTGAGTGAGCAAGACGAGGAATTGTGTGCCGATCGAAGAATCTTTGCTTCTTCTTCTTCTTGCGTTTGAAGCCGCAGAAGTCTGCAGCAGGGTGATGCCATCCGGTTCGTTGCCCGCCCTAAAAATGGCGCATGCTCCGAGTTGGCGCCGAGCTGCGGCTCTGCCGCTGTCTCTGTTTGTCGTGGTTGAGATCAGTTGACGGGCTCACCACGGGGAGGTCAACAACTTGAGCCCCAGAATCTTTGCTAAGATATCCAGGGATAGAAATCAGTCACCAGTCACAAGAGCGAGACACAAGATATAGAAGATAGGGTCGGAGTCTGAAGAAGGGTCATGACCCGAAACATACGTACATTGAAGCATTTCATTTTGTTTTTCCATCCACTCATAGCAAGTTGACTGTTTTTTGCACCCACACACCTGGTGTCGGTGGCATAGGTACCTGTGGCTATCAAATTGTACAACTCCTCCCCCTTCTGTCGTGGGGTAGACTGGCACTGACTCCCCCCCCGCCCCATCCCCAATCTTTGCACGTCCCCAATCCTTTCCACTCAATAGACAATAGGTGCAGGAGTAGGCCATTCGGCCCTTCGAGCCAGCACCACCATTCAATGTGATCATGGCTGATCATCCCCAATCAATACCCCGTTCCTGCCTTCTCCCAAAATCCCTTGACTCCGCTATCTTTAAGAGCTCTATTTAACTCTCTCTTGAAAGCATCCAGAGAACCGGCCTCCACCGCCCTCTGAGACAAAGAATTCCACAGACTCACAACTCTCTGTGTGAGAAATTAAAGTGTCACTTTAATTTCATGTTTCATATATTTTGTGTGTTTTTATGACTGTTGGCAGATCAATTTCCCTCCTGGGATAAATAAAGTTCTATCGTATCGTAGGGCTGTAGACCGGTGTAGCGAGTCTGGCCATTTTTCTTTTGCAGGGCTGGATATCCTTCGGGTCATTAACGAGCCGACTGCAGCAGCCATGGCCTACGGACTGCACAAGGTGGACGTATTCAACGTGCTAGTGGTGGACCTGGGTGGTGGCACCTTGGATGTCTCCCTGTTGAACAAACAGGGGGGGATGTTCCTGACCAGAGCAATGGCAGGTAAAAGCAGTTGTTCCGTCCTCTTGTTTCTTTTTAAGCTTTCAAAACATAAGTCGGCAAACTTATTTTTTATTATTAAGGGTTCTTCAAGATCCTAAGAAGAATTGCCCAAATCTTGTGGGATGTTAACATGGCTCCGAGAATGAAATTATAAAGAGGTGTGAGGTAAACCAGACCGCTTAAAGTGGCTTTAGCCAATAACAGGGAGTTTGAAACACGGGAAGATAAGGCAGTCTTTGTCAAGAGCACAACATGCTGGAGTGTCTCGGTGGGCCAGGCAGCATCTCCGGAGAAAAGGAATAGGTGATGTTTCAGGTCAGGATCCTTCTTCAGACTGAAAGATAGAGGTGGTGGTGGTGGGGGGGTAAAACTGGAGGAGCCACTATGCCACCCTCTGTTGGGAAGTTGCAGTGAGGGTCGAAGAGAACACAGTCTATCTAAGATGCCCATTCTGCAAACAGTAAAGCTGCCTCTGGCTTGTCCTCTTTGGGTTATTAATGATGTGCGGACAGATAAGAGTTAGTTCAGCACATTGTGGGCCGAAGGGCCTGTTCCTGTGCTGCACTGTTCACTGTTCTATGTGCTATGTGCTAACACTCCAAGGCAGGTGGCGCAGCGGTAGAGTTGCTGCAATACAGCGTCAGTGACCCGGGTTCGATCCTGACTACGGGTTCTGTCTATGCGGAGTTTGAACGTTCTCCCCGCGACCTGCGTGTGTTTTCCCCGAGAGCTCCGATTTCCTCTCACGCTCCAAAGAAGTGCAGGTTTGTAGATTAATTGGCTTGGTGTAAATGTAAAATAGTGAAATTGTAAATTGTCCCTAGTGTGTGGGATTGTATTAATGTGCAGGGATCGTTGGTGGGGCGATGGGCCTGTTTCTGCACAGTATCTCCAAACTAAACTAAGCAGGGGTGAGATACAGAAACGGTGCAACCTCTCTAATGGGACTAACAGCAAAACTACATGGCCTACCCTATGTTGCGTGATTCTAACTTGATGTGCTTTATTATGACAGGGAATAACCAGCTGGGAGGCCAGGACTTCAACCAGCGGCTGCTGAAGCATCTGTACAATCGGATATACCAACGGTTTGGGACTCTGCCGTCAAACAAGAGAGACATACATCACCTGCGCCAAGCGGTGGAAGCAGCCAAGCTGAACCTGACCCTGTCGGACACGGCACTGATCAAGGTCCCGATCTCACTGCCAGACCCCAGGCAGCCCGCTGAGGAGCCAACGGACGGCAAGGGGGGACAAGCTGATAGCAGCATCCAGGTCCTGCTGGAAGAAACGGTGAGCAGGGACCTCTTTGAGGAGTTGAACCGAGACCTGTTTGAGAAGATCCTGGAACCGGTGAGAGAGGTGCTGTCCCGCGGCCACCTGGATCGCTACGAGGTGGATGAGATCGTCCTGGTCGGCGGGTCCACCCGCATCCCGCGGATACGACAAGTCATCCGCGAGTTCTTCGGCAAAGAGCCCAATACCTCGGTGGACCCCGACCTGGCTGTGGTTATTGGCGTTGCCATACAGGCGGGGATAGTGGGTGGCTCGTGGCCACTGCAGGTCAGTGCCTTGGAAATCCCCAACAGGCATCTACGTAAAACGAACTTCAACTAACGGACTCCCTCGCATTGAACTTGTTTACAAAGGCTCAGAAGTCAACTTAATTCCGTGGATCGGAGATGGAAAACACAACGTATTGCTAACGCTCTTACCTTCAGTCTTCAGAGTGACCTCCTTAGCTTCCGGCAAATCATTTGGGGAGGTCAGTCACTAATTTTGAAAGCTTTGCTTTATTAGCTCTCTGGCGTTCTACCTTCCTCTCTGAAGCAGTGGCACTGACTAATATGGGAGCCATGTTGTTTGTTATTTTGGACAGGTCACCAGAGAAGGACATCATTCATCACAGGTTCTGTTGTTTCTTAGGTACCGTTTTTAATTTTCACCTCCCTGTTCCACAATAAATTTTCTGAGCCAACTCGCCGCATTCAGTCTCACCAAGCCGATTATGGCAAGTCTATGGTTTTGGGACCACCCTCTTAAGAGTTTCAACTCTTGGTCGATTTGGCCTACAAGATAGTCACAAGTACAGGTAGCAGGGGCTGAGTTCCTGGCTCTCTTGACTCTCCTTTGCAAAGGGCAGGAGGTGTCTGTCAGGTGAAGATGATATGTGCTTTACATTGACACCACTTGCTTATCTTAAGTTGGCCACGTGGAATGTATGGGAGATGTCACCAAGTTCTTGCCGTTGAATAACCAGAGTGGACTTTGGGCAAGATATTAATGGTGGAAAAAATCTTTTGGATTTCAGGAGAAAAAAAAGTGCCCTCTAAGTAGTCTTACAATATGGATGATAAAGGAACTGACTTTATCCTGAAAGGACTGAGCATTTTCTCCTTCAGAAACTTCAGTTAAATGTGCGACAGAAATGAAATCAGTGCTTTGACCCACGACGTTAGTTTATTTAAAGTGACTTTTGTTTATTTAAATGGTGCCATAAGGCAGAAAAAAAGTGAACGTATAAATTTATTAAATATATATTTATATGAAATTTTATACATAAAGAGACTTCTTTATGAACCAGATCCCTTCTATCCTTGTTGCAACATATGTTAGATGAAAATGATGAAATGCTTGATTAAACATTTTCTTGTCCTGACCCGGGGACTTTCTTCTGGGCAATTAAACTCTGACTTTTATTTAAAACTTAAATCTCAAAAAGGTAAGAGTTACTGGTGTTAGACACAAATGCTGGAGAAACTCAGCGGGTGAGGCAGCATCTATGGAGCGAAGGAATAGGTGACGTTCCGGGTCGAGACCCTTCTTCAGTTACTGGTGTGGTCAGTGTTATTAACCCTTGATAATCTGGCAATGAATTGCTCTCTTAAGCCACTGTGTGGAGCGGGATGTTCCAAAGTTTTGATTAATTCTGTGAAGGAACGGTTGATTTATTTACGAGTCTGGATAGCGTGTGACTCTGAGGGTGGTCTGTGGCGGCACTCCTCTTGTGCCTTGGTGAGTTGCTGCAATGGTGGCACCCGAAGGAGGCACATGCTACAGATATGGGCTCTTCGGCCCAACTTGTCCACATGCCCCACCTGTCTACGCTTGGCCCATATCCCTCTACACCTGTCCTATCCATGTAACCATATAACAATTACAGCACGGAAACAGGCCATCTCGGCCCTTCTAGTCCATGCTGAACACTTACTCTCACCTAGTCCCATCTACCTGCACTCAGACCAAAACCCTCCATTCCTTTCCCGTCCATATACCCATCCAATTTATTTTAAAATGATAAAAACGAACCTGCCTTCACCACTTCCACTGGAAGCTCATTCCACACAGCTACCACTCTCTGAGTAAAGAAGTTCCCCCTCATGTTACCCCTAAACTTCTGTCCCTTAATTCTCAAATCATGTCCTCTTGTTTGAATCTTCCCTACTCTCAATGGAAAATGCTTACCCACGTCAACTCTGTCTATCCCTCTCATCATTTTAAAGACCTCTATCCCCCCCCCCCCCCCCCCTTAACCTTCTGCGCGCCAAAGAATAAAGACCTATCTTGTACAAACTTTCTCTGTAACTTAGTTGTTGAAACCCAGGCAACATTCTAGTAAATCTCCTCTGCACTCTCTCTATTTCATTGACATCTTTCCTATAATTTGGCGACCAGAATTGTACACCATATTCCAGAATTGTCCTCACCAATGCCTTGTACAATTTTATATACATCACATCCCAACTTCTATACTCAATGCTCTGATTTATAAAGGCCAGCACACCAGAAGCTTTCTTTACCACCCTATCTACATGAGATTCCACCTTCAGGGAACTATGCACAGTTATTCCTAGATCTCTCTGTTCAACTGCAATCCTCAATTCGCTACCATTTACCATGTATGTCCTATTTTGATTTGTCCTGCCAAGATGTACCTGTCCAAGTATTTCTTAAACGTGCAATAGTACCTGCTCAATTACCTCCTCTGGCAGCTCATTCCATACACCTACCACCCTTTGCGTTGAGAAAAAAAAAGTTACCCTTCCAGTTCCTATTAAATCCTCCCCCCCCCTCACCTTAAACCTATGTCCTCGGGTTCTTGATTCCCCTACTCCGGGCAAGAGACTTGTGCGTAAACCTGATCTGTTCCTCTCGCGATTTTGTACACCTGGTGGAGGGAATGAGTTGCAATTTATCTTAAATAATCTGCTTTACATACTCAAAAATTATAATTATCATAAATAAGACATTCTTTCCCAGTTGAGTGTTAAACCGTGAAATAATGCCCTGTATGTTTTCTTTTTAAATGCTCTCAACTTCTGATCCATTCCCCCCGTGTATTAGACAAAGTGTTGGAGAAACTCAGCAGTCCAGGCAGCATCTGTGGAGGAAATGGAGAGGTGACGTTTCATCAGCCTGAAGAAGGATGCCAGACTCGAGACGTCACCTGTCCATTCCCTCCACAGATGCTGCCTGACCTGCTCAGTTCCTCCAGCACTTTATGGTTCAGCTCAACATTCCAGTTCCCAGTGTCTCACTCCAAGCAATACTGCTAATTACTGCAGAGCTTTCTGTTGGCGGTATTGCCCATCAGTTTAACATGGGCACCCCCTTGAATGTGTTCTTCACAATGGCCCAATCAGCCTCTGCATGGTTCTCAGTGTGTGCAGCCCTGTCTTTCTAATGAGTGAATACTTTATTACCACGTGTAGCAAGTCACGGTGAAATTCTTTGTTGCGCACGCCCACGGTGTGCAAAGAGTGCTGTGTTGAGAGGATGCTGAAGGTAAGGGTGAGAGAAAAACCATGCATCTCCTCCAAGAATAATAACCTCCCGGCCAGAAGCAGGGGTAGCACGGTGGCGCAGCGGCAGAGTTGCTGCCTCGCAGCCCCAGAGACCCAGGGTTCGATCCTGACCACGGGTGCTGTCTGTACGGAGTTTGTACGTTCTCCCCGTGACCTCCGGGAATCTCTGGTTTCCTCCCACACTTCAAAGACGTACAGCTCTGTAGGCTAATCAGCTTGGTATAATTGCAAATTGTCCCCAGTGTGTGCAGGATAGCGTTAGTGTGCTGGTCAGCGTGGATGATCAGCCATGATCAAATTGAATGGCGGTGCTGGCTCGAAGGGCCAAATGGCCTGCTCCTGCACCTATTGACTATTGACTCGGTGGGACTCAGCGTTTCCGCGCTGTATCTCTAAATTAAACTAGACATTATTACTAAGAAGCTGAGTATCTCTTGCCAGTTCCTGCCTGCAGCCTCTCCCTCAGCCCTGATGTTAACATGGCGTATCGAAGCCAGATAGCTTGCGATATTGGCGATCACATCACATGTGAAATGAGAATCTCCGATCCATTAGGATGAGGTAGGCAATACTTACCGCTTGTTCTTCCAAATCTCAGGGATTGCGAGCTGGTTTACTGCACTGTTCACCATTCTCCTGCCTTCTCCCCCTAACCCCTGACACCCGTACTAATCAAGAATCTATCTCTGCTTTAAAAATATCCATTGACTTGACCTCCACAGCTGTCTGTGGCAAAGAATTCCAGATTCACCACCCTCTGAAGAAATTCCTCCTCATCTCCTTCCTAAAGGAACGTCCTTTAATTCTGAGGATGTGATCTCTGGTCCCAGACTCTCCCACTGGTGGAAACATCCTCTCCACATCCACTCTATCCAGGCCTTTCACTATTCGGTAAGTTTCAATGAGGTCTCCCCTCATTCTTCTAAACTCCACGAGTACAGGCCCAGTGCTCAGAGTCCCTTGGAACAGTGCATATTAAAGTTCCTTGTAGGAAACTAAAGATTGAATTATTGATTTGGTATCTGAGGTGCGGACAGTGCTGTGAAAGCTGTTATACAGTATCTGTATGAGAAAACATTGTGGTGTATAACTTATTGTACAGGATGTGAACCTGCTGTCATTGATTGTGTGCCTCTCTGGAACGGAGAATAAACTCAATTTACGTGCCTCGATTTATGTGTGAATTGTGTTTCAACTTGGGGCAATCTTTCTCCTGTACTCATGTGCAGATGGTTTTCTCTTTTGAAGGGCGATTTAGAATCTCAGTCAGAGCGCACAGACACAAGCCCTTTCATGACACCCACACCATTAGCATCAACGCTAATCCTATTTGCCTCCATTTGGCCTGTGTCCCTCTCAACCTTTCGGAGACTTTAGGTTAGGCACAATGTAAATGGAGGGATACAGACTTTGTGTAGGTAGATAAGAGTTAGTCTTGGCATCATGTTCAGCCCATATATCGTGGGCCAAAGGGCTTGTTCCTGTGCTGGTACTGTTCTATCTTCTATCCATAGACTTGTCCAAATACCTTTTAAACGTTGAATCAGGAGAAACATAGACAATAGGTGCAGGAGTAGGCCATTCGGCCCTTTGAGCCAGCACCGCAGATAAGTCTTTTTCCCCAAGAAAGAGTGATTCAACAAAGCTGATTTATTGTCTGATCTCTGCCTCCTAATCCCATTTTCCTGCCTTCTCCCCATAACCCTTGATACCCGTTCTAATCAAGAATTTGGCTGTCTCTGCCTTAGAAATATCCACTGACTTGGCCTCCTCAGCCCTCTGTGGCAATGAGTTCCAGAGATTAACTACCCTCTGACTAAAGAAGTTTCTCCTCACCTCCTTTCCAAAAAAATGCCCTTTAATTCCGAGGTTACGACATCTGGTCCTAGACTCTGCCACCAGTGGAAACTCCTTCCTTGCATCCTGTATACCAGCACTTGGTTAGTTTAGAGATACAGCATGGAAACAGGCCATTCGGCCCACTGAGTCCATGCTGACCATCGATACCTGTCAATATTAGGCCAATGTTATTCCACTTTGTCATCCACTCCCGACACACCTGGGACAATTTTACAGAGGGCCAATTAACCTGTAAGGAAGGAAACCGGAACACCCGGAGAAAACCCAAGTGGTCACAGGAAGAACATGCAAACTCCACACAGATAGCACCCGAGTACCGAGGTAAGGTGACAAGCTTTGTTTTGCGTGCTATCCAATCAGATCAGACACGTAATACCAAAAATAAATACATAAATAAAGTCCAACACAAATACAATAGGTAGAGCAAAGAGGAAGATACTTCTCTCCGTCTGTTATCAGGCTTCTGAACATTCCTTCCATAAGCTCTTGGGCAGCACGGTGGCGCAGCGGTAGAGTTGCCACCTTACAGCTCCAGAGACCCAGGTTCGATCCTGACTACCGGTGCAGTTTGTACGTTCTCCCCGTGACCTGTGTGGGTTTTCTCCGAGATCTTCAGTTTCCTCCCACACTCCAAAACGTACAGGCTTTTAGGTAAATTGTCCCTAGTGTGTGTAGGATAGTGTTGATGTGTGGGGATCGATGGTCGGTGCGGACTTGGTCCGAAGGGCCTGTTTCCGCGCTGTATCTCTAAAGACTAAAGCGATTCACCTACAGTGCCCTCCATAATGTTTGGGATAAAGACCCATCATTTATTTAGTTGCCTCTGTACTCCACAATTTGAGATTTGTAATAGATAAAAATCACATGTGGTTAAAGTGCACATTGTCAGATTTTAATAAAGGCCATTTTTACACATTTTGGTTTCACCATGTAGAAATTACAGCAGTGTTTATACACAGCCCCCCCATTTCAGGGCACCATAATGTTTGGGACACAGCAATGTCATGTAAATGAAAGTAGTCATGTTTAGTATTTTGTTGCATATCCTTTGCATGCAATGACCGCTTGAAGTCTGCGATTCATGCATATCACCAGTTGCTGGGTGTCTTCTCAGGTGATGCTCTGCCAGGCCTGTATTGCAGCCGTCTTTAGCTTATGCTTATTTTGGGGACTAGTCCCCTTCAGTTTTCTCTTCAGCATATAAAAGGCAAGCTCAATTGGGTTCAGATCGGGTGACTGATTTGGCCACTCAAGAATTGACCATTTTTTAGCTTTGAAAAACTATTTTGTTGCTTTAGAAGTATGTTTGGGATCATTGTCTTGCTGTAGAATGAACTGCCGGCCAATGAGTTTTGAGGCATTTGTTTGAACTTGAGCAGATAGGATGTGTCTATACACTTCAGAATTCATTATGCTACTACCATCAGCAGTTGTATCATCAATGAAGATAAGTGAGCCAGTACCTTCAGCAGCCATACATGCCCAGGCCATAACACCCCCACCACCATGTTTCACAGATGAGGTGGAATGCTTTGGATCTTGGGCAGTTCCTTCTCTCCTCCACACTTTGCTCTTGCCATCACTCTGATATAAGTCAATCTTCGTCTCATCTGTCCACAAGACCTTTTTCCAGAACTGTGGTTGCTCTTTTAAGTATTTCTTGGCAAACTGTAACCTGACCATCCTATTTTTGCAGCTAACCAGTGGTTTGCATCTTGCAGTGTAGCCTCTGTATTCTGTTCATGAAGTCTTCTGCAGACAGTGGTCATTGACAAATCCACACCTGACTCCTGAAGAGTGTTTCTGATCTGTCGGACAGGTGTTAGGGGATTTTTCTTTATTATAGAGAATTCTTCTGTCTTCAGCTGTGGAGGTCTTCCTTGGCCTGCCAGTCCCTTTGCGATTAGTAAGCTCACCAGTGCTCCATTTCTTCTTACTGATGTTCCAAACAGTTAATTTTGCTAAGCCTAAGGTTTGCCTGATGTCTCTAACAGATTTACTTTTGTTTCTCAGTCTCATAATGGCTTTTTTGACTTTCATTGGCACAACTTTGGTCCTCATGTTGATAAACAGCAATAAAAGTTTCCAAATGTGATGGAAAGACTGGAAGAGAGACTAGGTGCTGAGAGCTCTTTTATACCTGCATTACGGAGGCAATTAAATACACCTGAGCAATTACAAGCACCTTTGAAGCCATGTGTCCCAAACAATATGGTGCCCTGAAATAGGGGGACTATGTATAAACACTGCTGTAATTTCTACATGGTGAAATCAAAATGCATAAAAATACTAGACTAAGTGGGACCCGTTGGGTCCCATGTTCACACGGGAGGGCTGGTCCCCCAACGCAATATTCCACCTCTCCACCAATTCCAATATTAGTGGCCAGTGGGGTGGGGGGGGGGCTTTCTGGAGCGCTAGTATGGGTGTTGTGGGCTGAAGGGACTGGTTTCCAGAGGGCTAGTATGGACATTGTGGGCCAAATGGATTATTGGGGTGACGGCTCAGTTACTCAAGCCTGATGTGCTGGCAGCTCACTCACGGCTGGTGAGCTGGCAGTTGACTCACGGCTATTCCTTGAAATTCCATTTCAAGCAGGGTGCAAGGCCACCAAAATTCAAGTGCAGTTTCATACCATTTCAAGCAAGGGTGCAAGGCCACCAAATTCAGGTGCAGTTTCATACCACTTCAAGCAGGGTGAAAGGCCACAGAATTCAAGTGCAATTTCCTACCACTTCAAGCAGAGTGTAAGTGCAGTTTCATGCCACTTCAAGCAGGGTGCAATGCCACCAAATTCAAGTGCAGTTTCATGCCACTTCAAGCAGGGTGCAATGCCACCAAATTCAAGTGCAGTTTCATACCACTTCAAGCAGGGTGCAAGGCCACCAATTTCAAATGCAGTTTCATACCATTTCATGCAGGGTGCAAAGCCACCACATTCAAATGCAGTTTCATACCATTTCAAGCAGGGTGAAACCACCATGAAACCACGTAAACACCACACTCACAGTTCAGTAGACATTCAGTGTGTTCACAGCTCAGACAGAATCGTGACCTCTCCCTCCCCCATCTTGAAGAGACTGAGCCACACCCACACTTCCGGGTTTCATAATCCCTCCCCCCTCCCACCGGAAGGGGCGTGGCCTTCATGGCGTGATTGACAGGATAGAGATTCTCAACGTTTTTTAAACACTAATAATACTTTTATTTTTCATTGATGGGAAGAATCCTCTGCACCTGATGAGCGGAGGGGGACTGAGTAAGATGGCCAAAAATCACAGCCGTAAGTGGTAGCAAACAGGAAGTTGTCAAGTTTAGACTTTTAATTATTTGCCATTTCAAACCAACCACCACCAACCATTTGCTGTGCTTTATTTCAAACCAACCACCACCAACCATTTGATGTGCTTTATTTCAAACCAACCACCACCAACCATTTGCTGTGCTTTTTTTCTAACCAACCACCACCATCTATTTGCTTTGCTTTTTCAAACCAACCACATTTTCATTTTCAAATCACATTAAGGGCACTCAAGGTCAGTAAAACCACACTCACAGTTTGGTAGACCTGTGTTCAGTGTTATTCACAGCTCAGACTGAGAGACATGACCCTCTTGCTCCCCCATCTTGCAGAGACTGACTGAGGCACTCAACACTCAATGATTTTATAGTCCCTCCGGAAGGGGCGTGGCCTTCAGGAGTGAGAATCTCAACATTTTTTAAACACTAATAACTCTTCTATTTTTCATCAATGGGAAAAATCCTCTTGTCCTGTGCAGCGGAGGGGGTCTCTGAGTAAGATGGCAAAAAATCACAGCCGTAAGTGGCAGCGTTTTTTCTAAAATAAATATACAGCACAACAGGATTAATAAATATACAGAACAGGATTAATAAAATCTGACAATGTGCACTTTAACCACATGTTATCTTTTCTATTACAAATCTCAAATCGGACTCCAGATACAAATAAATAAATGACAAGACTAAGTGGGACCCGTTGGGTCCCATTCTCACACGGGATGTCTGGTCCCCCATTGCAATATTCCACCTCTCTACCAATTCCAATATTCCACCACTCATAGCCCCCAACTGCACAGGCGGGGCTGACGGGTTCCCGTTTTGACTCACAGGTCACTCACTCACGGCTTCTGGACTCACAGTTCACTCACCCACGACTTCTGGACTCACAGTTCATTCACTCACGGCTGCTGAACTCACAGTTCACTCACTCACTGCTGCTGGACTCACAGTTCACTCAATTTTGGTGCGCTTGGAGCAGAGGAGAACTGTGCGAAAAATCCTTGCGATATAGGGTACCATTTTTGCGCAAATTTAAAAACAACACAAACCGGTAGAGGAGAGTTTTAGTAACAGTATAGATTTGGATAAGTCTATGGATAGAAGATAGAACAGCACAGCAGAGGAACAAGCCCTTCGGCCCACAATATATGTACTGAACATGATGCCATGACTAATTCTTATCTACCTACACAAAGTCCGTATCCCACCATTTACACCTACAGTGGCCTCCATAATGTTTGGGACAATGACCCAACATTTATTTATTTGCCTCTGTACTCCACAATTTGAGATGTGCGATAGAAAAAAAATCACATTATCAGATCTTATTAAAGGCCATCATGTAGATATTACAGCTGTGTTTATACAGTCCCCCCATTTCAGGGCGCCATAATGTTTGGAACACATGGCTTCACAGGTGTTTGTAATTGCTCAGGTGTGTTTAATTGACTCCTTAATGCAGGTATCATAAGGGAATACAGTGTGGAAACAGGCCCTTCAGCCCAACTCACCCACACCGGCCAACAATGTCCCATCTACCCTAGTCCCACTTGCCTGCGCTTGGTCCATAACCCTACAAACCTGACCATGTACCTGTCCAACTGTTTCTTAAATTATGGTATAGTCCCAGCCTCAACTACCTCCTCTGGCAGTTGTTCCATACACCCACCACCTTCTGTGTGAAAAAGTTACCCCCCAGGATTCCTATTAAATCTTTTCCCCTTCACCTTGAACCTATGTCCTCTGGTCTTCGATTCCCAGGTAAAAGACATCTACCCGATCTATTCCTCTCATGATTTTATACACCTCTATAAGATCTCCCCTCATCCTCCTACGCTCCATGGAATAGAGACCCAGCCTACTCAACCTCTCCCTAGAGCTCACACCCTCTGGTCCAAGCCACAGTCTTGTAAATCTTTCCTGAACCCTTTCAAGATTGACAATATCTTTCCTACAACATGGTGCCCAGAACTGAACACAATATTCTAAATGCGGTCTCACCAATGTTTTATACAACTGCAACATGACCTCCTAACCTCTATACTCAATACTCTGAAGAAGGCCAAAGTGCCAAAAGCCTTTTTGACCACCTTAACCCCCTGTCCCACGGTGCGAGTCCACCCACGATTGATCCCGAGTTAAAAACAAATCAAACTCGTGGTAATCACGTAGAATTAACATCGGAGCTTGTGGACGTAACTTAGCGACTCGTAACGCTAACGGCAGGTACTCGGGAAACGTGTTAACTCGTAAAAAATTTTCAACATGTTGAAAGATTTCCACGAGTCAAATTTACTCTTGAAGGAAAAATTTGAAACTTGTAAACTCGTTGCAATACCGTAGTAGCCCGTGAGCTTACCGTAGTGGCTCGTGAGTTTACCGTATTAACTCATGGGTGCTATCTGTAGGTTTATGTTGTTTTTTGCCTGTTTGAGCATGTTTTCTTTTTTTTGGATACTCCCACATTTTCTAATGGCTTACAGTGTTGAAAAGCTTTTTACGAATCCGTTTGATTCTCACTGTTTGTTTACTTCTGTGCACAATAAAAGAGAGTTCTTTGTTATCAAAATCAAATTGATGTCTGCAAGTCTTCATTTTAATATTGTTCAAAAGTTTCATGACTTGAATGTAATATTCCTTTCATCATAAAACACAAAAATAGAGGAACTGATACAATCTATTCACATCTTGATTCTCACAATCATTTGTGAGAGTGAAGGACTCGGGTGCCTCATATGCTATGCTTTTTAAATGTAAAACAGTTTAACCTCTCAGTAGATCAGAAAATAAGACAAACAGCACGGTGAATGTGAAACAAAGTCTTTATTCAACTTGTTCAATAAATAAAGCACATTTTTGCACATCTTGAGAAAAGGAGCACCACAGCAAATAGCACAGTGGTTTGAAAAAGGGCTTCTCATACATGTCAATTAACAAATAAAACACAAATAAGTATTTCCAGTATTTCCTCTTTCAGCTGAGAAATGGAGCACAAGCCTATATTCTGGCAATAAAACAGACAATGCAATGCACTCAATGGCTATGTTTTGAGATCTACCTACACTAATCAGACAAGCAGATGCATGATAATCACTGCTTCAAGAACAGACAGATGCAATGAGATTATTTACACTAAAATGAAAATATAAATCCACACTTAAAGTTAAATCAAACAAAGTCAACAGGATTTAAACTGAACATGACATTTACTGAATGTGTCTGCATGTGGGCTCTCCTCATGCAGTGGTGTACCTGTTGTCGGCTGTCCCTCAAAGTCAGCTGTCCAGCCACGGCACACTGCCCAATATTGAAATGTAGTATGAGCAGAGATGGTCTCTTTTGCTCCACTGCAATTGTTCTCATCTCTGGTTCACGGAGTTAAGCGGCCTTTTCACGGGGCGACTTGACGCAAGAGTTAACCGGAGTTTAACATCGTGGGAACCTCGTGCGATAACAGTACGGCATTCGTGGACCACCGTGGACCACCGTAGCGCTAACGGCAGGTAGTCGTGTAACTTGGTCACTCGGGAGAAAATTCAAGAAAGTTTGAATTTCTCCAAGATTGACTTGTACACTTGTGGTTGAGTATTGCAACATTATATGAACGTAGTGGCCAGTGCGATATCCGTAATAACTCTTGCGGGTACCGTGGGAACTCCTGCGAACGGTGAACCCGGAAGCTGGACAGAGGGGACAGAAGGTGAGTAAAAATTATCTTCTGTGGGATTGAATTTAAAAAAGAAATAAAAATAAAGATTTGCATCCGCATATGGACATCAACTTATTCATGAGTTATGTTAATGAGATTCAAGAAAATAACTATAATCTTTAAAAGGGACTTTACTGAAAGGTTACGCATTTTTATGGTCCGTGAGAAATTTTTCACATGTACTTCTTTGAGAGATACAGGTCGGAGTCCTCGGGTCCAGGGGTCCGGAACGGTACCAATCAATGTTGTACAGAGACCCGTGTAAGGAATGAACTGCACATGCTGGTTTAAACCGAAGATAGACACAAAAAGCTGGAGTAACTCAGCGAGTCAAGCAGCATCTCTGGAGAAAAAAAGCTAATGTTTCGGGACGAGACACATCTTCAGACTCAATTCCGATTAGGCTGTCTGAAGAAGGGCTCCGATTCGAATCGTCACCTATTCTTTTTCTCCAGAGATGCTGCCTGACCCGCTGACTTACTCCAGCTTTTTATGTTTTTCTTCCCAGATCTGACTTACCTGCTGAGTTACACCAACATTTTGTGTCCTTCTGTGCGTATTAACCAGCATTAACCAGCGTCTGCAGTTCCTTTCGACATTACCTAACTTCAGATTTTAGAGATATAGCGCGTGGGAACTCCTGCGAACGGTAAACCCGGAAGCTGGACAGAGGGGACAGAAGGTGAGTAAAAATATCGACAAGGGAACATGTGTCCTTCGAGGACGTCCCACCTAATTGTCATTGTTGGATAATCTTTTTAACAGGAACACTTGCAGAGATGGCTCCCAGAAAATCTCAAAGAAAGGGGGTAAAGCGTGTCAGAGATGTTTTTGCCATGTTGCGCTATTCAGTTTCTATATTGTTTCAGTTTCTATATCTATATTGTTGCTCTATTCAGTTTCCCAGGGGGTCGGGACGGGACTGGAGTTGGGAGGAAAAGGTGGGGGAGTCGAGGGAGAGGAGGGGGAGACAGATGGGGGTGTCTTCATTTACTGGCGGCGGGTGTCTGTCACTGAAACAGGCAGGTGAGATTTCACATCCACCTTGTGTGTGCCTCTCTCTCTCTCCCTCCCTCTTACACAGGCTGAGAGACTCTGCCTCTGTGAGTGTACGTCTCTTTCTCCCCCTCTCCCACACACAGTAAGGCCGAGGTACTGTGCTCAGTCCATCTGTGTCTCCCACATACACAGTAAAATATGTCTCCAAATGAGCCAATTCAACCAAGGGAGGATATATATAGTGTGTGAAAAAAAACGTTACATCATTTGTCACGTGTAGTTCACGATGTTCATTCAAGATTTAACGCGAAAGCTCGGGAAACGGACAAGTCACTCGCACAAATAACAGAAATGCCGAGTACCGTGGGAACTCTTTATCTACCCCCGTTATATCGTGCGAGACTCGTGCTGGACCACGACCTCTTCACTCTTGTGTTGGAGCTGTCAGGCAATTTCAATAGCCCGGGACAGCAGGTTTGAGAGCTTTAACAGGTGCAGTGCATGTGAGGCACACTTCACCCTTGGCACCCAACGCACCAGGGGAGAGGGGCATTGTGAACAATATGTGCATCTGCCCCTCATCATGCCACCCACCCACCACCCCTGTTCTTTTGATAAAATATCGGACAGACGCCATAACAAACACAGTTTTGACATACTCATCAATTATTCTGCGGTCAGATATCCTTTGATGCAATGGTCATTTACTCCACAGCAATTCCATTTACAATTTTCAGTTTTATTTAATTGTGATTATACTCAAGAGCACACACAGTGCTGGAGTAACTCAGCGGGTCAGGCAGCATCTCTGGAGAACATGGATAGGTGACGTTTCACACAGTGCTGGAGTAACTCAACAGGTCAGGCAGCATCTCTGGAGAACATGGATGGGTGACGTTTCACACAGTGCTGGAGTAACTCAGCGGGTCAGGCAGCATCTCTGGAGAACATGGATAGGTGACGTTTTACAGAGTGCTGGAGTAACTCAGTGGGTCAGGCAGCATCTGTGGAGAACATGGATAGGTGACATTTCACACAGTGCTGGAGTAACTCAGCGGGTCAGGCAGCATCTCTGGAGAACATGGATAGGTGACATTTTGGGTCAAGACCCTTCTTCAGATATATTGTTCATACTATTATACAATCTTCAGGATTATACTATTGTTTTCTGGCCAATGCCATTGATCAGGGAGATGTGAAGGTTATTAGACTGAGGGTAACAAAGAATTATCGATAATAATATTGACTAACAAACAACTGAATTTGGTCTTTGTTTACAAATGTAATAAATATAAAGGGCACAGTGATGGTCACCTTATTAGATTTCTAGGAGGGAGCCACTTTGGGATTTCCTGAGGCCATGAAAGTGTCACAGGAACGAAAGTCACCCTGCCTTTTAATTACTCTTTAACGCTTGCAAATTGACCGCACACCGGTTTCTTTTCGTTCATTCCCGGAAAACATCCCCTGCACAAACCTCTTCTCCGGCTTCCTCCCGCTGTGTGGCTAACTTCATCAGCCATGTGTCCTCTCCACGGGCCTCCTGGCCGTTCCACCTCCATAGCTTACTGCTTGAGAATCTTGCTTCAACGGGGCCCATGGTCTGTTCGCTCGCTGGCTGGCTGACGCTGGTCGAGTTGATGCCAGGCTGCAGGACTGGCATTGCCATCGGGTGCTGCCGGGTCTGGAGGTTGCAGGGACTTTGCCCATCGTGCATGGATGCCCATCCCTTGGAGAGATAGTCCCTGTGTGATAATTTTTCCACACGTCGGTAGTCGTTGTTGGCTCAAGAGTAACTCGGGAGAGGAACTTGGCATATCGCAGAAATGAGAAGTAAACGGCAAACTTAGACATACACTTGGGAACTCGTTGAAACTCGTGAACATAAACTTGGAATCTCGTAGACAACCACGAGTTTGATTTTTTCTTTCACTCGGGATCAATCGTGGGTGGACTCGCACCGTGGGACAGGGCTATTTTCTGTTAATATTGGCTAAATTAAAGACACCATGAAATGGAGGATCCCTGCACTTGTCAGAATTGCTTAACCCATGTCACCTGAACGTTACAGGCTTTGAATGGCGCCAGCCAGTCTAGGCTCCGACTGATATGTAGGATGGCAAGGGGTCCAGGTGTTCTGCATGCTTCCCTATAATTGATAACATATACAATGGTTTTGCAAACTGACCTTAAATGCATCTATTGGGCCGCTGCAAAAGTATTGTAAAACAGTTTATATAATGTTGCTAGACAGTCATCCTGTTAATTGATGATTGGTCGAACTGTTGAGCCTTGGAGAAATTGTTTGATTTCCAGGGCACATGTTTCAATGTTTGTTCTTGTTAGCTTTCTTCAAGAGCTTACTTTCTTATACAATGTATAAGCTGTTGTATTATTGGGTGAGGGAAATGCTTGTTATGTATGGGGTTAATCGATATCAGTGATTGGGTAATTAAGAGACCACCCCTGTGTGGTTCGGCCCCTCGAGGTCCCGGGACATATAAAAGTCCGCGGCCACGAGGCTCAGGGTCGATCTTCTGGAAGAGCGCTCAGGACCGCGTACCCTTCTGGAGTGCCTCTGTCTGAGCGAGGCCTAGAGGGCTTGAGCAGGCAGACGCAAGGATCGAACCCACGGTGGGATAGGTGCAGTGTGTGATCTGTAAAGCGCTTTTGGTAAAATAAAATTTAGGTGCTTCAAGTGCTTGATTCAGTGTTTTTACTGAAACTAAACGGGGGGGGGGGAAGCTTAGAAATTATCAATTATCATTGGGGGCTCATCCGGGATCTCAAAAGACCCCCAAACGAAAGTTTGCGATCAAGAGTGTTGAGCTGTTTCGATCGCGGGTGCAGAAATCGGCATTGATTTTCGGCATTTCGTGAGTCGGAGAGGATCGATCATTCGGATGGTCGGAGAGGATCGATCATTCGGATGATCGGATCCTTCGGAAAGGGTCTAATCGAGATCATTAGAACAGAGTCTAGCAAGCATGGGGAAGTGGTTAGCACGCCTTTGGGTTGGAGGCCCATAAAACCAGGCTAGGATTAGAGGCCCTGGTGTGGTTTGGTTAAAGGCCCGGTCCTTGGTTAGAGGCCTAAACAGGTAGTAGTTGGGCAGACTGCAGCTGCCTTTAACAAGAGCCTAGCACGCTTCATCGGGCGAGGTGTGGCCCAGGGTTAGAGTTGGTATCCGAATTCGGAGGGGATATTAAAAGACAGGTCACGTCTTCGTACGAATCGCTGCCGGGAGAGTGAATTGAAAAGGTGAGCTTCGAAAAACGGCATCGGTAATTCTCAGCGCGAAGTGGCAAGGCGCTGGATCCTCGGTACTTAGCAGAGGGTGTGTCTGTATGTAAGTATCTGAGTCTTTCCCTGAAGTTTGGAACGAGGAGCTTCGAGAATGTACCGAGCATTGGATAAACTGGGTATAGATTGGCCGGAATGCTAATTTGTTCAAGAATTTAATTGGGCAATTTTAGCTGATCGAGAGCCCGTGTAGTAAGAAAATACGCACTAAAAATTAGGAGTTCGAGTTCGGGTGTTCTAAATTTGCAGCGAAATTTCCAAATACTGGATTTCATATTTAAATTCTGCGTAAGATGGTATTCAAATTCCTGTATTTAGCACTTCGAAGTTGGTGCATGTCCTTGATCGATTCTGAATAGCGGCTGATCAAGTGAGTAGTAACCCTCTGGTCGATTGTTGATTAGTACCTGATAGCGAAGAGTACCTGAGAGACGGGAGTCTCCCTACTTGAGGAAAAGTAATGAGAATAGCGAAGGGCACCCCCACATGGCTATTCAGGGAGAGGAGTGATATGGAACATGTGCCGGTGGATGAGATTAGTTTAATTTGGCATCATGTTCGGCTTGGAGTTACCTCTTAGGGCTAATGGAATCAAGTAATATGGGGAGAAAGCAGGAACAGGGTACTGATTTTGAATGATCAGCCCATAATCATATTGAATGGCGGTGGTGGCTTGAAGGGCCGAAAGGGCTACTCTGCACCTATGTTTCTTTGACTTTATGGGTTGAAGGGCCTGTTCCTGTGCTGTACTTTTCTTAACACTCTAAGTTCTAATTGATCTCCACGTTGTAGGAGAGGATAGACACAAAAAGCTGGAGTAACTCATTGGGTCAGCCAGCATCTCAGAAGAAAAGAAATGGGTGACGTTTTGGGTCGAGACTCCCAAAAATAAACCCTTGCACCAGTCGTACTTGACTGGAAACACATTCAGTATTTGGTTTGTGATCACGGGGCAAATCATGGGAGTGTAGCACACACCACCTTGGGCATCTACAAACACTGTCGATTAGTATATCTAAACCACAACATGTAGCCAAATCACCTTGGGGACACACGTGGCAAGGTTAATATACAACACAATGTTAGACATTTCTGTATGGGCTCAAATGCTCAATTCATCAATTTGTTGCAGAACACAAAATGCTGGAGTAACTCAGTGGGACAGGCAGCATGTCTGGAGAGTAGGAATGGGTGATGTTTCGGGTCTCTTCGGTGTAAACCAAATCAGACCAAACCAAGACGGACTCTCAGTCTGAAGAAGGGTCTCAACCTGAAATGTCACCTATTCCTTCTCTCTTTTTAGTTTAGTTTAGTTTAGAGATACAGTGCGGAAACAGGCCCTTCGGCCCGCTGGGTCCGAGCCGACCAGCGATCCCCGCACATTAACACTAGCCTACACACACTAGGGACAAATTTTACATTTACCAAGCCAAGTAACCTACAAACCTGTACGTCTTTGGAGTGTGGGAGAAAACCGAAGATCTCGGAGAAAACCCACAGAGGTCACGGGGAGAACGTACAAACTCCGTACTGACAGCCTCCATAGTCGGGATCGAACCATGGTCTCTGGCGCTGTAAGGCAGCAACTCCACTGCTGCTCCAGCATACAGTGAAAAGCTTTTTATTTTGCAGCCTGCTATCCAGTCAGCAGAAAGACTATAAATAACTACAATCAAGCCGTCCACAGTGCACAACTACGCGATAAAGGAAATCATGTTTAGTGCAAGATAGAGTCCAGTATAGTCCGATACAGATAAGAGCCGAAAGAGGGATCCTGACCCAAAATGTAACCTGTCCATTTCCTCCACAGATGCTGCCCGGCCCGTTGAGTTACTCCAGCACTTTGTGTTTTTCTCCTTATTATTGTGGAAGTATTCCTCTTGTTACATGCCAGTGCTAACAGCACAGTCGGAGCTGGTCTCTTGATATTCAATTCAATTCAATTCAACTTTAATGTCATTGCACAAATACTGAGTATGGGTACAACGAAATGCAGTTTTGCGTCAGTCCGTAGTAGTGCAATATAGAAATTTAAAAAAAAAAAAAAAAAAAAAAGAGGATACAGAATAATAAAAAAGACAGAATAATTAAACAATGGGGACGGAGGGACCGGAGGAATCTATCGGCGGGACTCCGAGTTCAGCAATGCGACGGTATGATTGTAGAAGCTGTTCCTCATCCTACTGGTACGAGACCTGAGGCTCCTGTACCGCCTCCCTGATGGGAGGAGGGCAAACAGTCCATGGTTGGGGTGGGAGGGGTCTTTAATGATCTTCCCAGCTCGTTTCAGACACCGTTTTCGGTGGAGGGCATCCATGGCAAGGAGCGGGGCACCGATGATGTGCTGCGCGGTTTTCACCACCCGTTGTAGTGCCTTCCTGTCCGCAACAGTACAGCTGCTGTACCATACCGTGAAGCAGGCGGTCAGGATGCTCTCGATGGTACACCTGTAGAAGTTGGTCAGGATCTGGGGGGACAGGTGGGCTTTCTTGAGCCTCCGCAGGAAGTAAAGGCGCTGCTGTGTCTTTTTGATCAGCTTGGAGGTGTTGAGGGACCAGGACAAATCCTCCGAGATGTGTACCCCGAGGAATTTGTAGCTGGAGACGCGCTCCACCTCAGTCCCGTTTATGTGGATGGGGGTATGTCTGCCCCCTCTGACCTTCCTGAAGTCGACAATAAGTTCCTTCGTCTTCTTGGAGTTGAGGACGAGGTTATTATTGGCACACCAGGTTGTCAGGTGCTGGACCTCCTCTCGGTAGGCTGACTCATCGTTGTCACTGATCAGTCCTACCACCGTGGTGTCGTCAGCAAACTTAATGATGGCGTTGGATCCGTACTTAGGGATGCAGTCGTGGGTGAAGAGGGAGTAGAGGAGAGGGCTGAGCACACAGCCCTGTGGCACGCCGGTGTTCAGTGTTATAGTGGTGGAGGTGAGGTTGTTGACCCTAACAGACTGTGGTCTGTTGGTAAGGAAATCCAGTGTCCAGTTGCAGAGGGAGGTGGAGATGCCAAGCCCGCTGAGTTTGGTGATCAAGCTGGCGGGATGACAGTGTTGAAAGCGGAGCTGAAATCAATGAACAGCAACCTGATGTAGGAGTTGTTGTTGTCCAGGTGGGTCAGGGCAGAGTGTAGGGCCGCCGATATGGCGTCCTCTGTAGACCTGTTGGCCCGGTAGGCAAACTGATGGGGGTCCAGTGTGGG
Source organism: Amblyraja radiata (assembly GCF_010909765.2). NCBI lineage: Eukaryota > Metazoa > Chordata > Chondrichthyes > Rajiformes > Rajidae > Amblyraja > Amblyraja radiata. The sequence continues at coordinate 3,799,220 of NC_045969.1, forward strand.
GGGAGGCTGGCTTTGAGGTGAGCCAAGATCAGCCGCTCAAAGCACTTAGCAATGACAGGGGTGAGTGCCACTGGGCGGAAATCGTTGAGGCTCCCTGTGGCTGACTGTTTGGGCACTGGCACGATGGTTGATGTCTTGAGGCAAGTGGGGACAACACCCTGGGCCAGGTGCCAGGTGACTTGAGCAAGGGCAATGAACAAAGACATTTAGAGGTTTAGTTTAGTTTAGAGATACTGTGTGGAAACAGGCCTTTCGCCCCACCAGCGTTCCCCGCACATCAACACTATCCTACGGACACTAGGGCCAATTTACATTTATACCAAGCCAATTAACCTTCAAACATGCACGTCTTTGGAGTGTGGGAGGAAACTGGAGATCTCGGAGAAAACGCACGCAGGTCACGGGGAGAACGTACAAATTCCGTAGTCAGCACAGGTAGTCAAGATGGAACCTGGGTCAGTGACGCTATAAGGCAGTAGCTCTACCTTTGCGCCACCGTGCCGCCTTTGGGTGGTGAATTTTGACACAAATGTTACCCACCTTGCTGCATGGAATATACAGAGTGCTGTCCATTTTCACCAGAGAAACATACTGTCAGGTAGTGCCACAGCTTGGTATGGGAACACCTCTGCCGAAGATCACACAAAATTGCAGAGAGTTGTAGATGTAGCGCTGTCCAATACACAGAACAGGCTTCCTCCCATTGACACCAGTGTCCAGAGAAGATATACAAGAATAATCTTTATGTGGTGACTATTGCATACCTCGGTTACTCAAGCAAAGAATTTCACTGTGAAATGCCGTATTCATTCATTCAGTCGTAGATTCATTCGGAATGAGTGGGCTAACCTGTGATGAGAATTTGTCGGCACTGGGCCTGTACTCGCTGGAGTTTAGAAGAATGAGGGGGGATCTCATTGTAACTGACCGAATAGTGAAATGCATGGATAGAGTGGATGTGGAGAGGATGTTTCCACTAGTGGGAGAGTCTAGGACTAGAGGTCACAGACTCAGAATTTAAGGATGTTCTTTTAGGAAGAATTTATCTAGTCAGAGGGTGATGAATCTGTGGAATTCTTTGCCACAGAAGGCTGTGGAGGCCAAGTCAGTGGATATATTTAAGGCGGATAGATAGATTTTTGATTGGTACAGGTGTCAAAGGTTATGGGGAGAAGGTAGGAGAATGGAGTTAGGAAGGAGAGATTGATCAGCCATTGAGAGATTGATGTTGAAAGGATGTTTCCACTAGTGGGAGAGTCCAGGACCAGAGGCTATAGCCTCAGAATAAAAGGATGTACTTTTAGAAAAGAGATGAGGAGGAATTTCTTTAGTCAGAAGGTGCTTCTTCTTCTTGTGTATGGCGTGCACAGCCTAAAGTTCCAGGTCAACTTGTTCTATTTGATCTTGTTTGTGCACGTCGGGTTGATTGCGTTAGTCGAAACAGAGTGGATCACGTAAACGTTAGAATCTCCCATCCCAGAAGGTGCTGAATCCTTGGAATTCATTGCTCCTGATGGCTGTGGAGGCCAGGTCAATGGGTATTTTTAAGGCAGAGATTGACAGATTTTTTTATTATTACGGTGTCAGGGGTTATGGGGAGAAGGCAGGAGAGTGTGGTTGTGAGGGAGAGACAGATCAGCCATGATTGAATGGCGGAATAGACTTGATGGACCGAATGGCCTAATTCTGCTACTATTGATAAAAAATACATCTCTTGATGCTCCTGAACACATCATCAGTGATGTAACTGGGGTCGTTGGGTGTTTCGGGTCTTTCAACATCAGACACCCTCACCCAGGCGACCCAGCCGTGGTTGATCAGACCACGATTTGTGTTCAGTTGGCATTCGCTCCTCCCCATGGACCTCCTCTCCTGATCCAGAGCCATATCGAGGCTTTCTCCGCTGCCTCTGTGGTGTTCTTGATGGCTCTTCTCCTCGCTACTCTGTTGATGCCCAGTGCACTCAAGGCTTTGTAGAGCGATTGCCCTGCAAAATCTCCGCAGCCAAACTCGATGGGCATACACCTTGCCTTCCAGTCCTGCTTACGGCAGTCTATGACCAGCTCTTCGTACTTGGTCATCTTTCGCTCGTGGGCCTCCTCTAGACGGTCCTCCCACGGCACTGTCAGTTCCAACAAGACGACGTCTTTGGTTGCCTCTGAGACCCGGAGGATATATGGCCTCAGAGTGTTTGTGGAAATGTGCTGTGGGAACTTCAGCCGTTTCACCCGTTTCCATCAGTCCGCCCGCTCACTCGCAGCACCCAGCCCGACCGATCCCTCGCAGCATCCACCAGCGGCCCGACCGACCACTCTCAGCACCCACTGGCAGCCCGACAGCCCGACTGACCCGTCACGCATCCACCGGCCTACCGACAGGCCCACCGATCCTTCACAGCATCCACTGACCTACCGACAGCCCGACCTCTGACTGACTTCTGACCGACTGACTGATCGAAAGACTAACTGACCGACGGAATTCTGACTGACAGACTGACCGACCGACTTATCTCTGACTGACCAACCGACTACTGACTTGTCTGACCAGCTGACTTCTGATTACTCACTGACCGACAGACCGACTGACTGACTTCTGACCGACCAACTGACTGACCGTCCCTAATCCTAACTCTACATTTGTTATTTATCATTTTTATTTAACAGTTCACATCATAACTTTACAAAGATAAATCTATTTAGGCCCGTACGAAGCTTTTCAAAAAGGGGAGTGGCATGAAAGGATCACAAAAATGTTATGTGAAATGAGAGCAAGTGGGACCAGTCCCCTCAACGCGTGGTAGCACATACACTAACCACTCCACACACACGGGGGGGGGGGAGATGAGAGGGAGGGGGTGAGAGAGGTAGAGGAGAGGGAGCGAGAAGGGGAGAGAGGGCTGAAGGGGGGAGAGAGAGAGAGGGGGAGGGGGGAGAGAGGAGGAGAGGGAGGGGGAAGTTGGAGGGGACAGGAGGAGGGGGGAAGGGGGAGAGGATGGGGGAGAAGAGAGGAGGGGGGGAGAGAGTAAAGAGGAGGGGGAGAGCGGAGTGGGGAGAGGAGGGGGGGTGAGAAGGGGGGGGGGGAGAAGAGGGGGGGGAGAGAAGAGGGGGGGGGAGAGAAGAGGGGGGGGACAGAAGAGGGGAGGGAGAGAAGGGGGGGGAGAGAAGAGGGGGGGGAGAGAAGAGGGAGGGAGAGAAGAGGGAGGGAGAGAAGAGGGAGGGAGAGAAGAGGGAGGGAGAGAAGAGGGAGGGAGAGAAGAGGGAGGGAGAGAGAAGAGGGGGGAGAGAAGAGGGGGAGGGAGGGGAGGGGAGAAGGAGAGGAAAAGGGGAGGAGAGGGGAGAGCAGGAGGTCGAGCGGACTGCTGGGCCCACGGCGAGCGGGCTGCGGGTCCCTCGGTGAGCTGGGTGCTGGGCCCACGGTGACCAAATGACTGCGGGTTGGGGGTGATGTAACTCGCAGTGCGTGAAAAACAGTGCACAGCAGGCTGTGCAAGCAGGCCCGTTGTGATGTCATCAGCTCGTTTATTTTCTAAGTTATTTGAAATTTTTGAACATTTTCATAAATAACTCGAGAAATAATTTTCAGATAAGGCGATTTTTTAACTTCACAGCATAAATCTCTATTGGAATATGTAAAAATTTCACCGCTAGCGCGACGTGTGTTTCAAGGAGATGTTAAACACACACAAATACATACATATCCAAGATCAGAGTTGTAGATGGTTTATGCATGCAACCTATAATGTAGCTACCTCATCACCACTAACCACGCCTCATCATATTAGTATAACTGTAGTATCCTCCCTTTGTTCCTCCCACTAGGTCCCGGTACGCCTGAAGGCTGGATGCAGTCAGTGCTGGGACGTGTGTGCCATGTGCTATAATAAACTCCTAGTAAAGGTTACAGTGTGTCAGCTATCACTTCTTTACATGGTGTCAGAAGTGGGATACGAACCCACACCTTCATGTGTATAATCGTGTATAAGAGGGGCACCGAGATGCATGTGGCTGACGCGCTGTCCCGGGCTCCCCGGACCACCTGCGACCAGCACTCCTTCGAGCAGTCAGACCTACAGGTACTGAATGTTAACTTCGTTCCTTCCAAGCAACTACAGTGCCTGGTTGAGCACACCGCTAACGACCCCGACCTGCAACAGCTTGCCGCTGTCATCAAGCGCGGGTGGCCTACCAAACGGACTTCATTGCCTGCTAGCGTCCACCCCTATTTTTTGGTCCGCGATGAGTTGGTCCTCCGGGACGGTATTATTATCAAGGGACACAAAGTGGTCGTCCCTGCCTCGCTGCATGGTTTGTACTTCGACGCCGCCCACATGGGGCATCCCAGGGCAGATGCCACTATCTCGCATGCCCAGGAACAATATTACTGGCCGGGCATGGCAAAGTACATCAAGGCCAGGGTGGATTCCTGTCCAGACTACAACTCTCTTGCCCGGCATCAGCAGAGACAGCCGCTTCTACAGCAGCCTGCCCCTGACATGCCCTGGTCTTCACTGGCTGCCGATAATTTCGACTGGCGTGGGAAGCAGTACCTTGTGCTGGTAGACTCTTACTCAAATTGGTTCGAGGTGGACCTTCTCCCTGCCATCACCTCCGAGATGGTGATCAGTAAGCTACGCCGTCACTTTGCCACGTTTGGTTCCCCTGTTCGGTTGCAGACAGACAACGGCCACCAGTTCACTAGCGCCGAATTTCAAGCTTTTGCTGCAAAGTGGAACTTCAATCATTTCACCAGCAGCCCGGAGTACCCGCAGAGCAATGGACTGGCTGAACGGGCGGTCCGCAGCGCAAAGTACTTGCTTGAACAATCCCGTCTCTCCAACGGGGATTTCTATCAGGGTCTCCTGAACCTTCGGAATATTTCCAGAGACAGTACAATGCGATCCCCTGCCCAACGCCTCATGTCCCGAGTTATTCGCCCTCCGATGCTGATCGCCCAGCAGTCCCTGATGCCCAAAGTCCTGCAGCCAGCTGATGTCCAGCAACGAATTGCCCAGAAGCACGAAATCCAGCGCCGCTCGCACGACAAATCCTGCCGCCCCCTATCCCCACTGCTGCCTGGACAGGTCGTCCGTTTGCAGACGTCTACCGGTTTTTCCCGACTTGCCACAGTGGTCGGGTTCGACAGCGCGCCATGGTCTTACCTGGTGGATTTTGAGGGGACTGTATACCGACGCAGCCGCCAGCACCTGTTGGCGGTCAACGAGCCCAAACCACCTCCTGCGATTCCGTATACCCCTCCATCGCGTGTCGAGCCTTCCTCAACTAACTTACCCTCTGCTCCCTGCATGCCCCGGTCGGTCCGTTTGCCTCGGGCACCTCCCCCTGCTCTTCATGGGTTCGCTCCTCCGGCCCTGCTGTCCCCTGCCAGGTCTTCTCTCTCTCCGACTTCTGCTCATTATACCCCTTCTGTTTCACCTGGCTCACCTGTGCCTCTCCGTTCCCCTTCCAAGCTGGGTTCTCCACCCACCTTCTCTCCCCATCCTGTTTCTGTTCCTGTCCCTCCTCCTATTCTTTCGGGTGGGGAGGGTGAGGGTGCTGTGCGCACTCGCTCGGGTCGGATTGTAAAACCTCCGGCTCGATACGGAGAGTTTGCTTAGCTTTGCAGGTACTGTATAACCAACCTGCCATTGCTGTAACTTGTTTAATTTGTAAGGGGAAGGATGTAGATGGTTTATGCATGCAACCTATAATGTAGCTACCTCATCACCACTAACCACGCCCCATCATATTAGTATAACTGTAGTATCCTCCCTTTGTTCCTCCCACTAGGTCCCGGTACGCCTGAAGGCTGGATGCAGTCAGTGCTGGGACGTGTGTGCCATGTGCTATAATAAACTCCTAGTAAAGGTTACAGTGTGTCAGCTATCATTCCTTTACAAGAGTTTTATGTATAAAAATAATGAGTGCACAGTGCACATCACGAGCATGAAGTGTGAAGTCCCTCACAGCCGGGGTCCAGGGCCGCTAAATCTGGGATTTTAGATGCTCTCTGGTACATTCTGAGCATTTTTGCACCAGATTTATGACCAATATTTCAGAAATAATTTTAGTTGAGTCAAAAGTAATGAGTGGGTGGAATGGAATGATTGGGGTCATTGTTGTATACATTTATTTAAATCAAAAATTGAAGATGTCCTTGTTTTAATAGGGGGGTTGCACGTAAGGTAATCGGGTCAAAGGGCATGATGCTCGGAACAGCTCAATCCGTCTGGAGGACATGGCAGCCTCCAGCATACACTGTTAACACTGGAAACGTGTACTTTCTTACCTGTTAAAAATGGTCAATTTTTGCGCTGTAAATAATTGTGAAGGATGCCCGAGTGCTCTGAACCAAATGCTCTAGTATCTTTGCTCTGAACCCGAGCACCAAGGTGTAAGCAACCGAAGGAGCGCATCCCTTGGAACAACCGCTACACTCCTCCTGGGGTCAGCACTGTCACTATGCGGCCGCACTATCACGGGCTGTGGGTCGACAGTGGAGTGGGGAAGAGTGGAGTGGGGGCACGGCTCCTGGCAGCGGACACACAGGGACAAAAACCCGACAAAAAAAGCTGCACCAGAGTTGGGGACAGTTAAGAAAATCATTTTTTTTTTTTTAATTGCAAACCATATGTGGGTTTTGAATTACATTTTACTCAGATGGAAGCCAAGGAATTGTTAGCTGTTAATTGGACATAATCAACCTCAGCAAATTGACAATATATTTGAAAGGGAGTGGGTGTTTAAGCTGTCAGGACATTTTATTATTTGCCAAAATATACATCCCAATAGCATAATGATAGAAAACTTACTTTTCCACACACCACTCGTAAGTCTGGAGATTTTTTTAATGATAAATTTACCTTCAGAAGTGTTTTCTTTTTGCATGTAAAAACCCACTTGAGAACCATGGGTGATTTTAAAAGTTTACAGCCCGATTTATCACTTCTAAAACTTTTTAGATACCAAAGGAATCAAGAAAAAACACAAATAATGCCTTACTGTTGATGAAATAGTGAGCAAACACGATAATTGTCCATATTTTCAATCTTGATATCTGCACTGCCAATGTTCGTCAACCACTTTAGCTGTTGTTGTCCCTTCAGCTGTCGATTCTCTCTACCATTATTTCGCCTCACGTTTGGAATTCTGAAGTAGGATAAATGTCTCTCACGGTTACCCCAATTTCCACGATTATTTACAGTGCAAAAACTGAACATTTCAGCGTTTTTTAACAGGTAAGAAAGTACGCTTTTCATGTATTAACAGTGTATGCCGAGGCTGCCATGTCCTCCACATGGATTGAGCTGCTCCGTGCGTCACGCCCTTTGACCCAGTGACCTTACGTGCAACCCGCCTATAAATGCAACACAAGTGGCCATATTACATTTTTTCAATTTCCCATTAAAATCCACACCAGACATCTTGAATGTAAGCATGTTTAAGAAGGAACTGCAGATGCTGGAAAATCGAAGGTAGACAAAAATGGAGCAAAGGAAATAGGCGACGTTTCGGATCGAGACCCTTCTTCAGAATTGGTTGAATGTAAACATGGCCTTTTTTATTTGGCAAACCAGGGGATAAGCGGGCACTCTTTTTTTTTTCCAAATAATCCCGCGGACCGGTTATGGACCCATTGGCGGGTAGTTCGATAAAAACAAACAGACTCTCCCTCCTCCCCCACTCAGGTCCAAAGATCTTTGCTCAGGTCTTCTTCTTCTTCTTCTTCTTGTAGGATTCCGGCAGTGTAGACGCTGCTAAGCGTATTACTGCCCTCCACAGGTCAAAGTTTGAACTAAATCCTTACATACAGTCCTGTAACTTGCAGGAATTGAAGAACAGCCCTGGATATCAGTTGATGTTTCTCACTGTGTCCAAACAAAGATGAAACAGAAAAAGCCTCAACTCCAAGTCCTGTCAGTCTAACAAACAATACTTCTCTTTCTACCCTGTACTTTTTACACTCTAGGAAAACATGCTTAACTGTCTCATTACTCCCACATTCACACAAGCCAGAAACATGTTTCCCTACAATGCACAAATAGTAATTTAACCCACAGTGTCCCAACCTCAATCTACACAGTTTAACTGAGTCCCTACGGGACAGAGATGTACAGAAACATATTTTCCTAACTTCAGATTGTATAGAAAAGTAGTGTCTACCCCTGACTTCCATTTCCCATCCTCTCTGCCATTCTTTTGTTAAGCCCTCTTTAATTATTTCTCTCAGTTCCACTCTCCCCAATAATACATGGATATCTATTTCTCTTCTTAAACTCTCCTTTGCTATGAGGTCCACCTGCTCATTCCCCCTCACCCCAGCATGCCCGGGAACCCAGCAAAAAGTGATGTTACACGCAAACCCAATTCTAGAAAACACACTCAAGATTTCATTTAGAATGTCAGGACGAGCTTTAGATTTCCCTACTCTTAAAGTTTCAAGAGCAGCTGCAGAATCAGAACAGATAATGACTTCTCTAAAACTGGCTTCCTCAATCCACCATAGAGCCCATTGAATTGCCATTAATTCAGTCGTGAGAACAGAGCTTCCATCAGAAATGCGCCGGCCAATCTTCAACCCAAGCTGCTCCACATACACTCCAAACCCAGCTCTCCCACTAACTGGATCTTTAGATCCATCTGTAAAAACAATCAAAGTGCTCTCACTGATTGAATTAAGATATTCCACTATTCTTGGAGTCACCTCGCGCTTATCTTTTTCCTGAAGAAAAGCAAGCTCAATAAACAGTTCAGGAAGAACCCAAAAGGGCACAGGTAGCCTTATTGTATGCTCTATAGTACCCCCTTGTTCCAAACCCAGCTTCTTAGCCCACTGATTTATAATGACAAAAAATGTGTTATATTTGTTACCATCATCAACCTCTTGCAACAAACACCTGGCTGGGAAGGTATCATTACACCCACAAAGTTTAGCCCAGTAATGTAACCCTAGCTTAATGCGCCTTAACCATAAGGGCATTTCTCCCATTTCAACAATCAGGGCAGGGACTGGGGAAGTCCTGAAGGCTCCACAGCAAAGCCTCAAAGCCTTTGCCTGTAACACATCTAGCCTAGCCAGAACAGTTTTAAACGCAGACCCATACACAAAACACCCATAGTCAAGAGAAGATCTGATCATGGCCTGATAAATTAGCAGCATTGTCTCCCTGTTGGCCCCCCACTCACACCCAACCAGACTTCTCATAACATTCAGAACTTTTCCACACTTCAACACAATTTTACCTACATGCACAGCCCAAGTCATACGCTCTTCAAACCAAACACCCAAAAACTTAAAAACCTTTACCTTCTCCAATAGAGACCCATACATATACAGCCCTAACTTAGGTAACTTTCTTTTAAAACCAAATACCATATATTTAGTCTTAGAGGCAGAGATTTTAAAGCCCCATGTGTCCCCCCATTCCTCTACAGACATTAACACTCTTTGAATCTGTTTTAAAACAAACTCTACATTACGACCTCTTTTCCAGATGGCCCCGTCATCTGCAAACAAAGACAGACCAAATCCTCTCTCTAATTTACAAAATATGTCGTTTATTAAATAAAACTGGACTGATAACACTTCCCTGCGGGGTTCCATTCTCTATTTCTACAGTCTCTGAGCTGACACTACCAACCATTACTTGTATTGTTCTATTCAATAACAAATCCTTAATCCAGTTGAACATTCGTCCCCTGACTCCCAAGTCAAAAATTTTAATCATTAATCCCTCCTTCCACAAAGAATCATATGCCTTCTCAATATCAAGGAATACACTCACTACTGTTTCCTTGCTTCTAAATGCCCTTTTAATATCCTGATCCAAAACTGATACAGACTCCATTGTAGACCTTCCATTCCTAGAGCCATTCTGTACATCAACAAATAGTCCTCTGGTTTCTAAAAAATAAACTAGTCTATTGGTCACCATCCTCTCCATAATTTTACAGAGCACTGCTGTGAGCGCTATAGGGCGATATGAACTAGGGACAGATGCCTCTTTGCCTGGTTTTAAAATAGGGTCCACGACTGCATGTTTCTTTGCTCAGGTCGAGGCGATGTCTGTAGTTAAAATGGCGGCGGCCTCATCCCGCCCGGACCCACTGCGCATGCGCGGGGAGACGGCGCCAATTTGCGTCCCTATTGCGCCACCGGCCTCCCGCAGATGGCGGCAAATATTCCCCCCCTCCTCCCTCCCAAACCATCCCGAATTTACTTCAAAGTGGAAACACTGATTGCACCCCAATTTTTTTTTTACTCTGGATTTTTTTTTACTCTTGAGGAAAAAAGGGGGGTGCGACCGCACCTATCGCACCCCCTCTCCCTTCAGACGGCCATGCTGTAAAACAAAATGATCAGCAAGGTTAGCATTACCTTTATTCCTTGGAAACCTCAGTAATGTTTTGATGTCCTGCACCTAATTTCTATGTTTCTATGTAATGAGGAGGCAGCCTTGATCCCAGTTGTTTAAGAAGGAATTGCAGATGCTGGAAAATTATAGGTAGACATAAATGCTGGAGAAACTCAGCGGGTGAGGCAGCATCTATGGGGCGAAGGAAATAGGTGACATTTCGGGTCGAGACCCTTCTTCAGTCTGAAGAAGGGGCTCGACCCAAAACGTTGCCTATTTCTTTCGCTCCATAGATGCTGCCTCACCTGCTGTGTTTCTCCAGCATTTTTGTCAGCCTTGATCCCAGAGTGCTCACTGCCTAGCTACCATGAAACAAAGAGCATGACTGGTCAAGTGGCGTGCGATGCAATGTCAAATGTGCATTGATTGGACAATTACTATTCGGAAAATTTGAGTTTTTTGATCATATTTAAAAAATGTGCAGGTTTTGTTCTTGACGAGTTTCAGGTATGATTTCTATAATATTTTTACACTATATTTTAAAAATTCAGGTAGTTACTTGATTAGGGTCACGAATTTAAACGAAAAAGCACCTCGAACCACAGCCTAAACAGGCCATTGTTGGCTGTGGACGAGGTGAGAATGAGTACCAATAGTGAGACTTAACAAGACGAGTTGAAGTGGTCTTTTTTTAGTTTTAGTTTTTAGTTTTAGAGATACAGCGCGGAAACCTGCCCTTCAGCCCATTGGGTCCGCGCCGACCCAGCAATCCCCGCCCATTAACACTATCCTACACCCACTAGGGACAAATTTTACATTTACCAAGCCAATTAGCCTACAAACCTCAATGTCTTTGGAGTGTGGGAGGAAACCGAAGATCTGGGAGAAAACCCACACACAAGTCACGGGGAGTACGAACAAACTCTGTACAGACAGCACCCGTAGTCGGGATCGAACCCGGGTCCTGGGCGCTGCATTTGCTGTAAGGCAGCGACTCTACCGCTGCGCCACCGTGACCTCGGTACGTTTTTGGGTGGGGGTGGGATGGAGAGAGAGGTGATGCAAGAGTTATTTGATGTTAGAGAAATCCAAACAGAGATATAGAAGGAAAATAGGACAAATGAATGAAAGATGAGTTAACTGAGTCCTAGAGTCATACAGTGTGGAAACATGCCCTTCGGCCCAACTTGCCCACAGAAGGTATAGAAGCTTTGATGATTAAAAAGCAAGATGATCAAGAAAAGATGGGTGGTCAGATAGGGGAGTTTACCATAATACGGTGAATCTTTTCAACTCTGTACTAAAGCCGACCTGAGCGTTGAATGTCGATTCTAACCTTTTGTTTATTATCATAGATTTGTATAACCTGCAAGCGTCCATAGACTGTGCAAGAACTATATTGCCACAGGAAGGACTGAAAGCCTGGTACGTTGAACCCTCCATCTTTTATTGTTGTTGCATGCAGCCTCTTACTAACTAGTTTGTAATTATATAATGAAACACAGCCAGAGCGTTTAGAGTTTGGTTTAGAGTTACATACAGCGCAGAAACAGACCCTTCGGCCCACCGAGACCACGCCCCGTACACTGGCACTATCCTGCACACACCAGGGACAATTTATAATTTTTACCAAAGCCAATTAACCTACAACCCTGCAAGTCTTTGGAGTGTGGGAGGAAACCGGAGCACCCGGAGGAAACCCACTCGATAACGGGGAGAACGTACAAACTCAGGGCAGACAGCTCCCACAGTCAGGATCGAACCGAAGTCGCTGGCGCTGTAAGGCAGCAACACTTCTGCTGCGCCACCATGCCCCCTTGACAGGTGATATAATGGAAGATATTTGAAATGGAAGGCATGGAGTCATCCAGCACAGAAACATGCCCTCCTGCCCGTCTTGCAACAAATGCAAGCAGGTGGGAATAGTGTCGATGAGGCATCTTGGTCGGTGAGGGAAAGTTGAACCGAAGGGCGTGTTTCCATGCTGTGCGACTCTGTGACTCCATAATGTCTGAAGAAGAGTCTCGACCCGAAATGTCACCCACTCCTTTTCTCCAGAAACGCTGTCTGCCGCCGTTGAGTTACTCCAGCTTTTTGTGTCAATCTTTGTTTTGAACCAGCATCTATTGCACTCTAGAATGCCTGGGAAGGAACTGCAGATGCTGGTTTAAGCCGAAGATAGACCCAGAAGGCTGGAGTAAGTAACTCAACGAGCAGGCAGCATCTCTGGAGAGAAGGAATGGGTGACGTTTCCTGGTCAAGACTTTTATTCAGACCTATCGTGCCTGTTGTAAAATGCCTGTAATGCCTATAATGCCTGTTGTATTCCCTTCGCAATGTTTAGAAAGTTTTTATCTCGATATCCTCCACTTCCTATGGTCAATATTTCATCCTTCACATCAGAACAATAGACATGTGGTGCAGCAGTAGACCATTCAGCCCTTCGAGCCAGCACCGCCATTCAATGTGATCATGGCAATGTGAACAGAAATGGACACAGATGTTCATCATTTAATGAAGTTTATTTCAATGGATTGCGGTCAAGGGAATTTCCCTTTCATACAGAATTACTGGGCCCGATGCAGAATGCCATGGGTTCAACAATGGATCTGCAACCAAGCACTTCTGACCAGCAGGAACTTCCTCCAGCCTCAGAAGCAAAAGTAGGTGTAATAGCCAATCCATTTATCCTTGCAGTTCTCCACCCAGGAGCTCCTGAAAAAAAGAAAGAATATCCAACGTATGAGAATACATCGAGAGTCAGGAGCTGGAGCTGGAGCCAGAGACCCGGGTTCGATCCCGACTACATCAAGGTCTTATGGAGGTGCACTAAGTCATGAGAGGAATAGATCGGGCAGACTCACAGATGCTCTTGCCCAGAGTAGGGGAATCGAGGACCAGAGGACATAGGTTCAAGGTGAAGGGGAAAAGATTTAATAGGAATCTGAGCAGTAACTTTTTCACACAAAGGGCGGTGGGTTTATGGAACAAGCTGCCAGAGGAGGTAGTTGAGGCTGGGACTATCTAAACGTTTAAGAAACAGTTAGACAGGTACATGGATAGGACAGGTTTGGAGGGATATGGACCAAACGCAGGCAGGTGGGACTAGTGTAGATGGGACATGTTGGCCGGTGTGGGCAAGTTGGGATGAAGGGCCTGTTTCCACACTCTATGACTTTATGACTCTATAAGGTCATAAAACAATAGACAATAGATGCAGGAGTAGGCCATTCGGCCCATCGAACCAGCACCACCATTCAATGTGATCATGGCTGATCATCCCCAATCAGTACCTCGTTCCTGCCTTCTCCCCATATCCCCTGACTCTGCTATCTTCAAGAGCCCTATCTAGCTCTCTCTTGAAAGTATCCAGCGAACCGGCCTCCACCGCCCTCTGAGGCAGAGAACCGGCCTCCACCTCCCTCTAAGGAATAGTAAAATTAGGTCATTCGGCCCATCAAGTCTACTCGGCCATTCAATCATGACTGATCTATCTCTCCCTCCTAACCCCGTTCTCCTGCCTTCTCCCATAACCCCTGACACCCGAACTAATCAATAATCTATCTATCTCTGCCTTAAAAACATCCACTGACTTGGCCTCCACCGCCTTCTGTGGCAAAGAATCCCACAGATTCACTCTGACTAAAGAAATTCCTCCTCATCCTCGAAGGGCCGAATGGCCTACTCCTGCACCTAATTTCTATGTTTCTATGTTTCTATCTCCTTCCTAAAGGAACGTCAAGAAAGAGTGAAGGGTGTTTTATTGTCATTATGTCCCAGATAGAACAATGAAATTCTTACTTGCTGCAGCACAACAGAATATGTAAACATAGTACACTGTAAACAATATAATAAATGAGAAAAAAAAGTTCAGTGTGTGTGTATACACCCGCACACGCACGCGTACGCATACATACACATAAGAGTGCAATAATAATAATAATAGTCTATGTAGTTCAGAGCTTATTTTTTCTTGATCTCACAGTCTCCAACATAAGAAATAGACTATTACAAACCCACTGACTCCCACAACTACCTCGACTACACTTCTTCCCACCCTGCTTCCTGCAAAGACTCCCCTACTCCCAATTCCTCCGTCTACGCCGCTTCTGCGCCCAAGATGAGGTGTTCCATACTAGAACATCCGAGATATCCTCATTCTTTAGAGAACGGGGTTTCCCCTCTTCCATCATTGATGAGGCCCTCACTCGTGTCTCCTCGGTACCCCGCAGCCCTGCCCTTGCTCCCCCTCCCACTAGTCGCAACAAAGACAGAGTCCCCCTGGTCCTTACCTTCCACCTCATCAGCCGTCGCATGCAACACATAATCCTCCGTTCCCTCCACAACTGCCTGATTAAATCATCCCTTCCCACCTAAACCATCCCCTCCCCGGGTACCTTCCCCTGCAACCACAGAGGAAGCAATACCTCGCTATACCTCCTCCCTCGACTCTGTCCAGGGACCCCAACAGTCCTTTCAGGTCAGGCAGAGGTTCACTTGCACCTCCTCCAACCTCATCAACTGTATCCGTTGTTCAAGGTGTGGACTCTTGTACATCGGCGAGACCAAACGTAGACTGGGCGATCGTTTCGTGGAACACCTTCGCTCAGCCCGCGTGAACCTACCTGATCTCCCAGTTGCTGGACACTTTAATTCTTCTTCCCATTCCTACACAGGCCTTTCTGTCCTCGGCCTCCTCCATTGTCTGAGTGAGGCTAAACGCAAATTGGAGGAACAGCATCTCATATTTCGCTTGGGCAGCTTACAGCCCAGTGGTATGAATATTGATTTATCCCACTTCAGGTAGCCCCGGCATTACCTCTCTCTCTATCCCTCCCCCACCCAAGTCTCATTTTCACCCAACAAACCGTTTACGATGGCCTGTTGCCTTTATCATCGTTACATTTTTTTCATATCTTTCATTCATTGTTCTTTATCTCTCCACATCACCATCGAAATCTCTTGTTGCCCTTATCCCTAACCTGTCTGAAATAGGGTCTCGATCTGAAATGTCACCATTCCATCTCTCCAGAGATGCTGCCTGTCCCGCTGAGTTACGCCAGGTTTTTGTGCTTATTTGAGGCTGTAGTATTTAATAACCTAATGGCTGTAGGGAAGAAACTGACCCTGAACCTGGACACTACAGTTTTCAGGCTCCTGTACCTTCTTCCCAATTTATTTCTCTAAATAAATGCTGGTATTGCGTTTGGTTTCTTTACTACCAACATATTGTCATATGTTCCGAAACGGAACAATGAAATTCTGACATTGCAGCAGCACAACAAGTAAACATAAGATAGACACAAAACGTGGGAGTAACTCAGCGGGACAGGCAGCATCTCTGGAGAGAAGGAATGGGTGATGTTTCGGGTCGAGACTCTTCTTCCTCGTAGACAATAGGCAGGTGCAGGAGTAGGCCATTCGGCCCTTCGAGCCAGCAGCGCCATACAAGGTGATCATGACTGATCATACGCAATCAATAACCAGTTCCTGCCTTCTCTCCATATCCCTTAACTCCGCTATCCATAAGAGCTCTATCTAACTCTTGAAAGCATCCAGAGAACCAGCCTCCACCGCCCTCTAAGGCAGAGAATTCCACAGACTCGCAACTCTCTGTGTGAAAAAGATTTTCCCCATCTCCATTCTAAATGGCTTACCACTTATTAGAAACATAGAAACATACAAGCCCAGCTGTTCCAATCTATCAACATATGATGGAGAGCGGGAGGAATCCGAGAGGGGGAGCAGAGAGAGAGGGTGTTGCAGACCTTTCGTCGGAGAGAGGAGGAGAACTTCTTCAAAGTAGACATAGGTTTAGCATATTTTGCAGTGGAGCAGACGAAATGTGTGGGCAAGAACTGCAGATGCTGATTTACACCAAAGATGAACACAACATGCTGGAGTAACTCAACGGGACAGGCAGCATCTCTGGAGAGAAGGAATGGGGTCCTAGAGTCGGAGAGCAGGAGGAATCAGAGAGGGGAACCAATCGTGGAGTCAGAGGGTCTCAGACGAAGGGTCTCAACTCGAAACGTCAACCGTTCCTTTTCTCCAAAGGTGCTGCATATCTCTCTGAGTTACTCCAGCTTTTCGTGCCTATCTTCGGTTTAAACCAGCATCTGCATTTCCTTCGTACACAGATATGTAAACATGGCACACGAAAAATGCTGGAGTAACTCAGCGGGGCAGGCAGCATCTCTGGAGAGAAGGAATGGGTGACGTTTTGGGTCGAGATCCTTCTTCAGACTGATGTCAGTGGAGGGGCGGGACAGAGATAGAATGAATCGGGGACAGTAAGACTGGTGGAAGAACTGGGAAGGGGATGGAGAGGGAGGGAAAGCAGGTCTATCTGAAGTTAGAGAAATCAATGTTCATACCACTGGGGTGTAGACTACCCAAGCGAAATATGAGGTACTGTTCCTCCAATTTGTGCTGGGCCTCACGCTGACAATGGAGGAGGCCCGGGACAGACAGTAAACATAGTATTCTGTAAACAATATATGTTGGCATGACCATTATAAACCAGAGCGAGGATGTACACACCAGGCCTCCATTCCTCGTTCGCTCACTATCTTGGCTGCACACTCAATGTCAGGTTCCAAGTCATCCCCCAGGAATTCTGTAGTGAGAAATAAAAAATGTACATTGCATTAAACAGACATTGAACATAGAACATAATAGTGAAAGGCCAGGATAGAGTGGATGTGGAGAGGATGTTTCCACTGCTGGGAGAGTCTTGGCCCAGAGGTCACAGCCTCAGAATAAAAGGACGCTCCTTTAGGAAGGAGATGAGGAGGAATTTATTTAGTCAGAGGATGGTGAATCTTTGGAATTCATTGGCACAGAAGGCTGTAGAGGCCAAATCAGTAGATACTTTTAAAGTGGAGGTTGTCAGTTTCTTGATTAGTACGGGTGTCAGGGGTTATGGGGAGAAGGCAGGAGAATGGGGTTGAGAGGGAAAGATAGATCAGCCACGATTGAATGGCGGAGTAGACTTGATGGGTCGAATGGCCTAATTCTGCTCCTATCACTTGCGAATTTATGAACTTAAAGACTGAAGGGACTGTCCCACTGTACGAGGTAATTCAAGAGCTCTTCCGAGTTTAAAAAAAAAAAAATCATGGTAAGCACGTAGAATGTACGTTGCGGGTACGTCGGAGCTCGGGACGTCTCTTAGCGGCTCGTAACGCTAACGGCAGGTACTCGGGAAACTCGGGAAGACTCGTGAAGATTTTTCAACATGTTGAAAAATGTTGAAAAATGTCCACGAGAGCCCCGAATACCTACGAGTCCCATAAAGTAGCACAGGAGAATTGGAATGATTGCAAATTCTGCCTTAACTATAAGCCGCAAAACAGTAGCCTGGAAATAGGGTGTAAGTTGAATCAAGAGTTAAAATTGGCATGTCGTAAAGGTAATGCTACGGTTGTTATGAGCTGGGCTTGTATACTCAGGAATTTAGATGGATGAGAGGGGATCTTATTGAAACATATAAGATTATTAAGGGTTTGGACACGCTAGAGGCAGGAAACATGTCCCCGATGTAGGGGGAGTCAAGAACCAGGGGCCACAGTTTAAGAATAAAGGGTAAGCCATTTAGAACGGAGATGAGGAAACACATTTTTTCACAGAGAATTGTGAGTCTGTGGAATTCTCCACCTCAGAGGGCGGTGGAGGCTGGTTCGCTGGATACTTTCAAGAGAGAGCTAAATAGGGCACTTAAAGATAGTGGAGTCAGGGGATATGGGGAGAAGGCAGGATAATGATTGGGGATGATCACATTGAATGGCGATGCTAGCTCGAAGGGCCGAATGGCCTACTCCTGCACCGATTATCTATTGTCTATTGTTTCAATGTCACCCCTTGGAAGGGACTGAATTTCATTCCTCGTCAACAGAGCAACCCCACCCCCTCTGGCCACCTGTCTGTCTTTTCGATAGGAGGTATACCCTTGAATATTCAGTTGCCAGCCCTGGCCCTCTTGCTGCCATGTCTCTGTAATTCCCACAACATCATACTTGCCAATTCCTGACAAGAGCATAACATTTTCTTGATGTACTCACCGGTACATCTCCTGCCACAGCCATTGACGGCACCAGGAGTCACTCCATCATCACACCACCATTTGCTGCTGATCTGAAAAATCCCATACTCGGACGCCCATCTTCTTCCATCCCTCACGTCGCGTCCCACCTCACGGGTGTTGTATTGACTCACATGTTGGGCCAGGCACAACCCTGGAATTAAAACCAACACTCCAATATAGAGAGGCATTGTGGTGAAAGAGTCATAGTCTTTTATTTTTAGATGGGACAAAGCACAGGAACAGGTCCTTTGGCCCAACGAGTACGCACCGACCAGCGATCCCCGTACATTAACACTACCCTACACAGACTTGGGACAATTTACACTTACACCAAGTCAATTGACCTACAAACCTGTACGTCTTTGGAGTGTGGGAGGACTACGGGTACTGTCTGCACAGAGTTTGTACGTTCTCCCCGTGACCTCGTGGGTTTTCTCTGAGATCTTCGGTTTAGAACCATTTAGCCATTTCGAGCCATAAAAGCCATTTGGAATTGAAATGAGGAAACGCTTTTTTCACACCGAGAGTTGTGAGTCTGTGGAATTCTCTGCTTCACAAGGCGGTGGAGGCCGGTTCCCTGGATACTTTCAAGAGAGAGCTAGATAGGGCTCTTAAAGATAGCGGAGTCAGGGGATATGGGGAGAAGGCAGGAACGGGGTACTGATTGTGGACGATCAGCCATGATCACATTGAATGGCGGCGCTGACTTGAAGGGCCGAATAGCCTACTCCTGCACCTATTGTCTATTGTACTCCCACACTTCAAAGACGTACAGGTTTGTAGGTTGATTGGCTTGGGTTTGTGTGAATTGACTCTCGTGGGTATAAATCGTGTTAACGAGCGGGGATTGCTGGTCGACCCGGACTCGGTGGGCCGAAGGGCCTGTTTCCGCGCTGTTTCTCTGAAACTAAAACCGCCCCTCAGCCTCTTGCGCTCCAAGGAATAAATTCTAGCCTGCCCAACCTCTCCCTAATTCACAACACCTCAAGTTCTGGCAACATTCTTGCTAAGATCCTAATGAATAAATCATAGTTATTTCAATGCACGATGTCTTATCAAGAATGGATAGAAGGTCATGAGATTGAAACTAGGGACAAAATACTTTCCATAAGTAGCTTTAAAAAAAAAAATAGTTCTGCAAAGCATCGGGGAAAGTTAGAAACGATTATCAAAATGACAATGAAGTTTTATTCAGTCGATCGACCCAATAGTGTTGTCTGAAGTTGCAAACGTTATTCTCTTGAATAATAAAGCTGTGAGTTTAGTTTATTGTCACGTGGACCGAGGTACAGTGAAAAGCTTTTGTTGCGTGCTAACCAGTCAGCAGAAAGACAATACGTGTTTACAATCGAGCCATTTACAGTGTATAGATACATGATAAGGGAATGACGTTTAGTGCAAGGCAAATCCGATCAAGGATAGTCCGAGGGTCATCGAAAAGGTAGATAGTAGTTCAGCACTGCTCTCTGGTCGTTGGTGGGATGGTTCAGTTGCCTGATAACAGCTGGGAAGAAACTGTCCCTGAATCTGGAGGTGTGCGTTTTCGCACTTCTGTACCTTTTGCCCGACGGGAGAGGGGAGAAGAGGGAGTGGCCGGGGTGCGAATGGTCCTTGATGATGCTGCTGGCATTGCCGAGGCAGCGTGAGGTGTAAATGCAGTCAATGGAAGGGAGGGTTAGTTTGTGTGATGGTCTGGGCTGCGTCCACAGCTCGCTGACATAAGAACTGGCGATAAAATTAACAGCATAGGAAAAAAACTGCAGACGCTGGTTTACTCCAAAGATAGACACAAAATTCTGGAGTAACTCAGCGGGACTAGCAGCATCTCTGGAGAGAAGGAATGGGCGATGTTTCGGGTACGAGATCCTTCATCAGACTGACAGTATACAGATCAGTGTATAACCCACACATGTATATAGAAAATAGGTGCAGGAGGAGGCAATTTGGCCCTTCGAGCCTGCATATATATATATACACATACGTACACACATAAAAAACAAATAAACAAAAATCATGCAACAACACCAATGATAGTCCATGTAGTTCAGAGCTTAATGGAGGTTGTGGTGTTTAATATAGACTAGATGGTTGCAGGGAAGAAGCTGCTCCTGAAGCTGGATGTTACAGTTTTCAGGCTCCTGTACCTTCTTTAAATAGCAAAGAGAAAATGTGACTTACAATCAGCGGTGCTGTACTGGGTGAATTTGCTTAGCCTGGAGTCCTTTATAACGTTGACCATTTCACATCTGCTGAGGACTTTGGCGCAGGAGACCGCGATCAGGACACTGAGAACAACAAGAGTCTTCATCTTGTCACCAGGATATGTGCGATATGGAACAAATGTCTGTGCTTTTATACAGGACCGAATCAGTCTTATCAGCCTGAATCAGTCTTATCAGTGGCAATCAAAGTGAAAAACAAACAATTTCTGCGCGATGAGTCACAGGGCCTGAACAGGTAAGATTTCACAAACTTTGCAATGCAAAGGAGGGTCGAGAAGATTGTATCAGACAACGTACACAACACATCAAAAATTGCAGGTAGACACAAAACGCTGGAGTAACTTAGCGGGACAGGCAGTGACTCTGGAGAGAAGGAATGGGTGACATTTCGGGTCGAGACCCTTCTGAAGGCGCTGGTCAGGCCGTATTTGGAATACTGTGAGCAAATTTGGGCCCCATATCTGAGGAAGGATGTGCTGGCTCTGGAGAGGGTCCAGAGGAGGTTTACAAGAATGATCCCAGGAATGAGTGGGTTAGCGTATGATGAGCGTTTGACGGCACTGGGCCTGTACTCGCTGGAGTTCAGAAGGTTGAGGGGGGACCTCATTGAAACTTACTGAATAATGAAAGATGTGGAAAGGATGTTTCCACTGGTGGGAGAGTCTAGGACCAGAGGTCATAGCCTCAGAATTAAAGGGCGCTCTTTTAGAATGGAGGTATGGAGGAACTTCTTTAGTCAAAGGGTAGTTAATCTGTGGAACTCATTGCCACAGAGGGTTGTGGAGGCCAAGTCAGTGGATATTTTTAAGGCAGAGATCGACAAATTCCTGATTAGAATGGGTTCAAGGGTTGTGGGGAGAAGGCAGGAAAATGGGATTTGGAGGCAGAGATCAGCCATGAGTGAATGGCGGAGTGGACTCGATGGGCCGAATGGCCTAATTCTACTCCTATAACTTGTAAATTGATGAAATGCTTTTGTGTTTTCTGACTCAGCGCTATTTTGCTTTGTACACAATCCAATGGCGGCCCAGTGGCGCTACAGTAGAGTTTAGTTTATGTTGGAGATACAGTGCGGAAACAGACCCTTCGATCCACCGAGTCTGCACCGACCAGCACATTAACTCTATCCCACACACATTAGGGGACAATTTACATTTATACCAAGCCAATGGACTTCTACTCAGTGGCTGTGGACTTCTACTCAGCGGCTGTGGAAAGCATCTTGTCCGGAAATATTACCATCTGGTTTGGGAATTGCTCTGCCCAGGACAAGAAGGCTCTGCAGAGAGTAGTGCGTTCGGCCGAACGCACTATGGGAACTTCACTCGCCCCCCTGCAGGAACTATACATCAGAAGGTGCAAATCCAGAGCCAACAAAATCATGGGAGACCCCTTCCACCCCAGCAACAGACTGTTCCAGCTGCTACGGTCAGGCAAACGCCTCCGTTGCCATGCTGTGAGAACGGAGAAGTTGAGAAGGTGTTTCTTCCCAAAGGCCATTAGCACTGTAAACTCCTATCTCACCAGGGACTAACTTTTACTGTACCAATCTACCACTTTCCCTTTTTCCTTCTGCCCACAATATTTAATATGTAAAATAATATGTGATTCTGTTCCATTCTGTTTGTAGTTCCCGCGAGCATTGCCATTTTTCATTTCACTGCAAATCTCGAATGTGTATGTGACGAATAAACTTGACTTGACTTGACTTAATCTACAAATTTGCAAGCTTTTGGAGTGTGGGAGGAAACCGAAGATCTCGGAGAAAACCCTCATGCTCACGGGGAGAACGTGCAAACTCCACACAGACAGCACCAGTATTCAGGATTGAACCCAGGTCTCTGGCGCTGCAAGCGCTGCAAGGCAGCATCCCAACCGCTGCGCCACCTTGCAGCACCAGCGACCCAGGTTCGATCCTGACTACGGGTGCTGCCTGTACAGAGTTTGTACCTTCTCCCTGTGACCTGCGTGGGTTTTCTCCGGGTGCTCCGGTTTCCTCCCACACTCCGAGGGCTTACAGGTTTGTGGGTTAGTTGGCTTCGGTAAAGAAATGTTTTCATTGTTCCTATTGTGTAGGATGGTGCTAGTGTACGGGGGGATCGCTGGTCGTCACGGACTCGGTGGGCCGTAGGGCCTGTTTCCGGCTGTATCCCTAAAGTCTAGAGTCTCTGTGTTTGACACTGAATCTGTTTCGGGGGTGGTTTGAGGTGACCATGTAAAACACCCTGGGCAAACAAACCATATCACCTCCTAGCCTGCCACACATCACAGTAACTTTTGGCCACACATCTACACTCTTTCATCATCATTGGGTGAAACTCATGAAACTCCCCGTGTGTAATGCTTGGGGGAAACACCTTTAACACACAAACTTTAGAAGCTTGTTGAAAAGGGACCCCCTCACATGTATGAAATCATTTTTCACACAGGGGGTGGCGAATCTCTGGAATTCTCTGCCACAAAAGGTAGTTGAGGCCAGTTCATTGGCTATATTTAAGAGGGAGTTAGATATGGCCCTTGTGGCTAAAGGGATTAGGGGGTATGGAGAGAAGGCAGGTACAGGATACTGAGTTGGATGATCAGCCATGATCATATTGAATGGCGGTGCAGGCTCGAAGGGCCGAATGGCCTACTCTTGCACCTATTTTCTATGTCTATGTTTCTATGTTTCAAGCATGGCAACTGGAGATGGCCAATCACAGAATGTTCTAGAGGCCAAGCCAATGGATTATTTTAAGGCAGAGTTAGATTCTTGATTAGTTTGGTTTAGTTTAGTTTAGTTTAGTTTAGCGATGCAGCACCCTTCGGCCCACCGATCCTTGCCCATTAACGCAGGCCTACACACATAGGCTTGGTATAAATGAAAATTGTCCCTAGTGTGTGTAGGATAGTGTTAATGTGCGGGGATCGCTGGTCGGCACGGACTTGGTAGGCCGAAGGGCCTGTTTCCGTGCTGTATCTCTGAAATAAACTAAACACTAGGAACAATTTACACCTATACCAAGTATACAAACCCAAGCCAATTAACCTGTATGTCTTTGAACTGTGGGAGGAAGCCAAAGATTTTGGCGAAAACCCATGCAGGTCACGGGGAGAACGTACAAACTCCGTACAGACTCCGCACATAGTCGGGTCGAACCTGGGTCTCCGGCGCTGCATTCGCTGTAAGGCAGCTACTCCATCCGCTGCGCCACCGTGTCGCCCTTAGTACGGGTATCAGGGGTTATGGGGAGAAGGCGGGGGAATAGGGGAAGGAAGGAGAGATAGATCAGTCATGGTTGAATGGCTGAACAGATTTGATGGTCTGAATGGCCTAATTCTGCTCCAATCACTTATGAACATGAACATATGAACTATCTCAACAATGGTTGTAGGCCAAGAAATTTTTATCTTTGAATTACTCATCCAATTGTACTTGAGTTTGTCCTAGTTGTCATTTCAAACTTCTTTACGAAACGGAAAGCTGTTTGGCCTATCAAGTCAATACCTGTTTCTGTATTGCACGACTGTAAAACTTTATTAGTTGGCTTTGTGTGCCAAACAGGTCAGAAAATGGGTCAAAAAACTTGAGCTACCGTGCCGCAGCGGTAGAGTTGCTGCTTAGCAGCGACAGAGACCGCTGGGGTGTAAGCTGCCCAAGCAAAATATGAGGTGCTGTTCCTCCAATTTGCATTTGTCTTCACTCTGACAATGGAGGAGGACCAGGACAGAAAGACCCATGCAGGGTCTGGGCCGACCAGCATAGAACCCCATACACTCGTTCTATCCTCATCATCGCCGGTCACTCGAAACGAGCGCAACGTTGGTTTACAAGGTTAATTCCCGGGATGGCGGGACTGTCATATGCTGAGAGAATGGAGCGGCTGGGCTTGTAGACTCTGGAGTTTAGAAGGATGAGAGGGTATCTCATTGAAACATATTAGATTGTTAAGGGTTTGGACACGCTAGAGGCAGGAAACATGTTCCCGATGTTGGGGGAGTCCAGAACCAGGGGCCACACACAGTTTAAGAATAAGGAGTAAGCCATTTTGAACGGAGACGAGGAAACACGTTTTCTCACAGAGAGTTGTGAGTCTGTGGAATTCTCTGCCTCAGAGGGCGGTTCTCTGGATACTTTCACGAGAGAGCTAGATATGGCTCTTAAAAATAGCGGAGTCAGGGGAGAAGGCAGGAATGGGGTACTGATTGGGGATGATCAGCCATGATCACATTGAATGGCGGTGCTGGCTCGAAGGGCCGAATGGCCTACTTCTGCACCTATTGTCTATTGTCTATCGAGTATGACTGTCCTCTCCTCCCCATAGGGTGGTCTACTTGTGGGTCTGCAGATGTCTGTAGAGGCAGATCCATGATCCACACACACCTTGGTGTAACGTGGGCTGTGGAGACTGGCGGTGGTCAGTAGTCGTCGAGCCCCCTTCGCTCTCTCTCCTTACGGTGCTGTCGCTTTGTCTCTGCGACACGGCGTAGTTCCGTTTCTACAAACTAGGGGCACACTCCCAAGACGCACAGGGTTGTAGCTGGCTCGAAGGGCCGAATGGTCTACTCCTGCACCTATTGTCTATTGTCTATTGCTAAATTTATAAATTGTCCCGAGTGTGTAGGGTAGTGTTAGTGTACGGGGATCATTGGTTAGCCCGGACTTGGCAGACCGTAGGGCCTGTTTCCACGCTGTATCTCAAAACTAAACCAAAGGAATGATCTTGCTGAAGTAGTTATCTTTGGGGTAGATTGAGCAGATGCTAGAATGATGTTTTTCCTGGATGCTTAGACAGCAGACATAGAAACAGAGACAATAGGTGCAGGAGTCGGCCATTCAGCCCTTCGAGCCAGCACCGCCATTCAATGTGATCATGGCTGATCATCCCCAATCAGTACCTCGTTCCTGCCTTCTCCCCATATCCCCTGACTCCGCTATCTTTATGCCCCAGCACCAGGATCACGGTCTCAGTTCAGGGAGTTGGCCATTCTGAATGTAGTGTGTTGGAAGGAACTGCAGATGCTGGTTTAAATGGAAGGTGGGCAAACAATGCTGGAGTAACTCAGCGGGACAGGCAGCATCTGAAGATGGGTCTTGACCCGAAACCAGAGTTGCTGAATGACCAAGTGTTGCATCCGAACAAACGTTGACTCTGCACACACTACACCATTCAGGTTGTGGAGGAAGGAACTGCAGATGCTGGTTTACACCGAAGATAGACACAAAATGCTGGAGTAACTCAGCGGGACAGGCAATATCCCTGGAGAGAAGGAATGGGTGATGTTTCGGATCTAGACCGTTCTTCAGACTCAGAGTGCAGGTTTGTAGGTTGATTTGCTCTGTATAAATTGCCCCTAGTGTGTAGGGATTGGTTGAGAATGTGGGACAACATAGAACTAGTGTGAGCGGGTGATCGATGGTCGGCGTGAACTCAGTGGGCCGAAGGGCCTGTTCCCTGCTATCGCAGCACCCAAGACCCGGGTTCGATACTGTCTGTGGCTGCTGTCTGTGTGGAGCTTGCACGTTCAGGCGTGAGTTTTCTCCCAGTGTTCTGGTTTCCTCCAACATTCTAAAGACGTGTGGGTTTGTAGGTTACTTGGCCCCTGTAAAATTGTCCCTAGTGTGTAGGATAGAACTAGTGTACGGGTGATCTTTGGTCGGAACGGACTCGGTGGGCCGAAGGGCCTGTTTCCACGCTGTATCTCTAATGTCTAATGTCTAAAGTCAAAAGAATGCCTTGCAATCAATCCCAATAGATCTGAAAACTTTTACACAATTGCTCACTATTTACATCCTCGTGAAGTGAGAAATGAAATGGCTCCATATTGAGTTGTGGAGAGTGATCTGCTTTTGATCTGTGTAGGAAGGAACTGCAGATGCTGGTTTTGTGTCGGAGACAGACACACAGCGCTGGAGTAACTCAACGGGTCAGGCAGAATCTCCGGTGAGAAGGAATGGGTGATGTTTCGGGGTCGAGACCCTTCTTCAGACTGAGAGTCAGGGAAGAGGGAGACTCAGAGATAAGGAAGTGTAAGGTGTGAAAAAGGGACGTCATAGGGGGATGGAGTCGAAGGAAAATGTCGAATGGGTCATTGTTAGCTAGGAGAAGTTGACAACGAAGCATGCCGAGATAACATTTAATCAGGGGGCCAGTCAGACTGGTCGGAGAACTAGGAAGATGGTGGAATGGAAAGAGAGGGAAAGCAAGGGTTCCTTGAAGTCAATGTGTTAGAGAAGTCAATGTTCATACCGCTGGGTTGTAAGCTGCCCAAGCAAAATATGAGATGCTGTTCCTCCAATTTGCACTGGGCCTCACTCTGACAGTGGACACAAGGTCAGTGTGTGAATGAATGAATGAATGGATAAGTTTATTGACCAAGTATTCACATACAAGGAATTTGCCTTGGTGCTCCGCCCGCAAGTGACAACATGACATACATTGACAGTTAGGAATGATACATAAAACATTAAACATTAATAATAAAACATTATTGATTAAACATAGAAACATAGACAATAGGTGCAGGAGTAGGCCATTCGGCCCTTCGAGCCTGCACCGCCATTCGATATGATCATGGCTGGTCATCCAACTCAGTATCCCATCCCTGCCTTCTCTCCATACCCCCTGATCCCTTTAGCCACAAGGGCCACATCTAACTCCCTCTTAAATATAGCCAATGAACTGGCCTCAACTACCTTCTGTGGCAGAGAATTCCACAGATTCACCACTCTCTGTGTGAAAAATGATTTTCTCATCTCGGTCCTAAAAGACTTCCCTCTTATCCTTAAACTGTGACCCCTAGTTCTGGACTTCCCCAACATCGGGAACAATCTTCCTGCATCTAGCCTGCAACCCCTTAAGAATTTTGTAAGTTTCTATAAGATCCCCCCTCAATCTTCTGAATTCTAGCGAGTACAAGCCGAGTCTATCCAGTCTTTCTTCATATGAAAGTCCTGCCATCCCAGGAATCAGTCTGGTGAACCTTCTCTGTACTCCCTCTATGGCAAGAATGCCTTTCCTCAGATAAACATGTGAATTAAATAAAATACCAGAGCAAAAGGAGGCTACAGATTTTTGGTTATTGCTCAGATTTGGTTATTAATGGGAGGGGGAGTTAAAGTGTTTAGCAACCGGGGGCTCAGGCAGGTTTAGGCGGACTGAGTGGAGGTGTTCAGCGAGAGACCTCCATCAGTAGTATATTCCATAAGCATTCCATAACCATTCAGGTTACTGCATCTGGAACATAAGAAGCAATTCTCCCGTCAATGATTCCTATCAGAGCCCTGACTGCATAGTTCACCCCAATCGGAAGCATCTATTCACCGCTATTCTCAACTTAATTTCCTTTTGGCTGTCATAAGCCCAAAATACCACTACCTCGTTAACCCCAGGTGCATTCGTTCATTGATGTCGGCTAATTTATTAATTGCCTTTTGAAACTCCAAACATACCTCATGAGTCACAGATTCTTGATCAAAGAACTCAACCTGATTAATTTGTCATGGTTTATCTTTGATAACCTTTTCAACAGCGTTCCTCTTTCAATTGAAAATGCAATTTGTACTTAATGTTGGTCTAAATAACTTAGTTCAGTTTAGTTTATTAGACAATAGACAATAGTCAATAGAAACATAGAAAATAGGTGCAGGAGTAGACCTTTTGCCCTTCGAGCCTGCACCGCCATTCAATATGATCATGGCTGATCATCCAACTCAATATCCTGTACCTGCCTTCTCTCCATACCCTCTGATCCCTTTAGCCACAAGGGGCACATCTAACTCCCTCTTAAATATAGCCAATGAACTGGCCTCAACTACATTCTGTGGCAGAGAATTCCAGAGATTCTGGATTTCCTCACCAACAGACCACAGTCTGTTAGGGTCAACAACCTCACCTCCTCCACTATAACACTAAACACCGGCGTGCCACAGGGCTGTGTGCTCAGCCCTCTTCTCTACTCCCTCTTCACCCATGACTGCATCCCTAAGAATGGCTCCAACGCTATCATTAAATTTGCCGATGACACCACGGTGGTAGGACTGATCAGTGGCAACGACGAGTCAGCCTACAGAGATGAGGTCCAGCACCTGGCAGCCTGGTGTGCCAACAATAACCTCGTCTTCAACTCCAAGAAGACGAAGGAAATTATTGTTGACTTCAGGAAGAACAGAGGAGGCAGACATACCCCCATCCATATAAACGGGACTGAGGTGGAGCGCGTCTCCAACTACAAATTCCTCGGGGTACACATCTTGGAGGATCTGTCCTGGTCCCTCAACACCTCCAAGCTGATCAAAAAGGCGCAGCAGCGCCTTTACTTCCTGAGGAGGCTCAAGAAAGCCCACCTGTCCCCCCAGATCCTGACCAACTTTTACCGCTGTACCATCGAGAGCATACTGACCACCTGCTTCACGGTATGGTACAGCAGCTGCACCGTAGCGGACAGGAAGGCGCTACAACGGTTGGTGAAAACCGCTCAGTACATCATCGGTGCCCCGCTCCCTGCCATGGATGCCCTCCACCGGAAACGGTGTCTGAGACGGGCCGGGAAGATCATCAAAGACCCCTCCCACCCCAACCATGGACTGTTTGCCCTCCTCCCATCAGGGAGGCGGTACAGGAGCCTCAGGTCTCGTACCAGCAGGATGAGGAACAGCTACTACAACAACACTATCACATTGCTGAACTCGGAGTCCCGCCGATAGATTTCTCCAGTCTCTCCGTCCCCATTGTTTGCTTATTCTGTATTTTTATTTCTATATTGTACTATTACTACGGACTGACGCTAAACTGCATTTCGTTGTACCCATACTTGTATCTGTGCAATGACATTAAAAATTGAATTAAATTGAATTGAGATTCACCACTCTCTGTGTGAAAAAATGTTTTTCTCATCTCGGTCCTAAAAGATTTCCCCCTGATCCTTAAACCTTGTTCTGGTCTTCCCCAACATCGGGAACAATCTTCCTGCATCTAGCCTGTCCAACCCCTTAAGAATTTAGTAAGTTTCTATAAGATCTCCCCTCAATCTTCTAAATTCTAGCGAGAACAAGCCGAGTCTATCCAGTCTTTCTTCATATGAAAGTCCTGACATCCCAGGAATCAGTCTGGTGAACCTGTGCAGGAGTAGTCTGGTGCAGTCTGGTGAATAGGTGCAGGAGTAGGCCATTTGGCCCTTCTAGCCAGCACCGCCATTCAATGTGATCATGGCAGATCATCCCCAATCAGTACCCCGTTCCTGCCTTCTCCCCATTATCCCCTGACTCTGCTATTTTTAAGAGCCCTATCTAGCTCTCTCTTGAAAGCTATTGGAGCGTTTGCAGAACAAACGTTAAAAGATGTTTGGCCCATGTCCTGAAACTAAAAGATATGTGGATAGGAACTCTGTGGAAGGGTCGGTTGTCAAATGGGAGGTAGACAGAAAATGGTGGAGTAACTCAGCGGGACAGGCAGCATCTCTGGGGAGAAGGAATGGGTGACGTTTTCAGGTCGACACCCTTCTTCAGACCCAAAAGGTCACCCATTCCTTCTCTCCAGAGATGCCGCCTGTCTCGCTGAGTTACTCCACCATTTTGTGTCTATCTTCGATTTGAAACAGCATCTGCAGTTCCTTCCTACACGTGTGGTCAAATGGGATTAGTTTGGATGAGGAATCTTGGTCAGCATGGATGAGTTGGGCCGAAGGGCCTGTTTCCGTGCTGCGTGACTCTACGCCTTTGTGATATTCACTAACTAAACGTAAGGAAACAAATTTTAACGTTCATTCTTTGATCAGTGAGGAAAGATGAGGAAGATGTAGGGTGTGGAAAATGTCAATAAATGCCACGGTGGCGTAGCGGTAGAGTTGCTGCCTTAGACCCGGGTTCGATCCCGACTACGGGTGCTGTCTGTACGGAGTTTGTATGTTCTCCCCGTGACCCACGTGGGTTTTCACCAAGATGTCCGCTTTCCTCCCTCACTTCAAAAAGACATGCAGGTTTGTAGGTTAATTGGGCTGGTATAAATTGTCCCATGTGTGTGTAGGATAGTGCGAGTGTGTGGGGATTACTGGTCGACGTGGACTCGGTGGGCCGAAGGGCCTGTTTCCACGCTGTATCTTTAAACTAAATAGACAATAGGTGCAGGAGTAGGCCATTCAGCCCTTCAACCAAGCACCACCGTTCAATGTGATCATGGCTGATCATCCCCAATCAGTACCCCGTTCCTGCCTTCTCCCCATATCCCCTAACTCCGTTATCTTTAAGAGCCCTAACTAGCTCTCCCTTGAAAGTATCCAGAGAACCGGCCTCCAACTCCCTCTGAGACAGAGAATTCCACAGACTCACAACTCTGTGTGAAGAACTAAACTAATATATGGATACTTTTATATTCATATGGATTTTATATTTCATATGGATAATATATGGATACTAAGGTGTAAAACTAATATGTGGATACTTTTCTCCAGAGATGCTGCCTTACTCGTGAGTTACTCCAGCACTTTGTGTCCACCTTCGGTGTAAAACGGCATCTGCAGTTCCTTCCTACACAGTTCATCCAAAGGACATTCTGTACCCAGATCGTGGGACTGGGTGAAGGGGAGATTAAAATTCCACCCTGCCGTTCCTTCACACCACACTCCTCTGGAAATGAACAAAATGTTACTCATAATTTAATTAATGATAAGGATCAATTAATAGAAAGGTGCTTTTGAATGGTTATTTCTTGGGTTTGGAGGCTGTTAGTTGAGTGGGTGGTATTAATGTTCGCAAAGTAAATATGTCTGGAAAGTATTTGCCGTTAACTGGGTGAGGTTCTTGTTATTAATTGGATCTACCAGAAAACAGAAGTTCAGTGACGTTTATGCCACACCTTGGTTTGGGAAACAACTCTGTTCAAGACCCATAAGAAATATCCAGAGAGTTGTGGATGTGGCCCAGTCCATCACACAGACCACGCTCCCCGCTAGTGAATCCATCCACACTTCACACTGCCTCAAAAAGGCATCCGCCATAATCAGAGATTTGTGCGCAGGAAGGAATTGCAAGTGCTGGTTTGTACCGAAGATAGACGCAAAGTGCTGAAGTAACTCGGGCGCAATGGTAGAGTTGCTGCCCGACAACGCTTACAGCTCCAGAGACCCTGGTTCAATCCCGACTACGGGTGCTGTCTGTACGGGGTTTGTACTTTCTCTGCTTGGAATTCTCTGGAATCCAAAGTTTGTGGAATTCTCTGCCTCAGAGGGCGGTGGAGGGCGGTTCTCTGGATACTCTGTGGATTTCTCTGCCTCAGAGGGCGGTGGAGGCCAGTTCTCTGTATACTTTCGAGAGCTAGATAGGGCTCTTAAAGATAGCGAAGTCAGGGGATATGGGGAGGAGGCAGGAACGGGGTACTGATTGTGGATGATCACATTGAATGGCGGTGCTGGCTCGAAGGGCCGAATGACCTACTCCTGCACCTATTGTCTATCGTCTATCGTCTATGAAAGCGTGGGTTTTCCCCGAGAGCTTTGGTTTCCTCCCACATCCAAACACGAGCAGGTTTGTAGTTTAATTGGCTTGGCATAAATGTAAAAACAAATCGTCCCTAGTGTCTGTCGGATAGAGTTAATGTGCGGGGATCGCTGGTTGGTGTGCGGACTCCCTGGGCCGATCGGCCTGTTTCCGCGCTGTATCTTTAAACTAAATAGACAATAGGTGCAGGAGTAGGCCATTCAGCCCTTCAACCAAGCACCACCATTCAATGTGATCATGGCTGATCATCCCCAATCAGTACCCCGTTCTTGCCTTCTCCCCATATCCCCTGACTCCGCTATCTTTAAGAGCCCTATCTACCTCCCCCTTGAAAGTATCCAGAGAACCGGCCTCCACCTCCAGGCAGAGAATTCCACAGACTCACAACTCTGTGTGAAGAACTAAACTAATATATGGGTACTTTTCTCCAGAGATGCTGCCTTACTCGTGAGTTACTCCAGCACTTTGTGTCCATCTTCGGTGTAAAACGGCATCTGCAGTTCCTTCCTACACAGTTCATCCAAAGGACATTCTGTACCCAGATCGTGGGACTGGGTGAAGGGGAGATTAAAATTCCACCCTGCCGTTCCTTCACACCACACTCCTCTGGAAATGAACAAAATGTTACTCATAATTTAATTAATGATAAGGATCAATTAATAGAAAGGTGCTTTTGAATGGTTATTTCTTGGGTTTGGAGGCTGTTAGTTGAGTGGGTGGTATTAATGTTCGCAAAGTAAATATGTCTGGAAAGTATTTGCCGTTAACTGGGTGAGGTTGTTGTTATTAATTGGATCTACCAGAAAACAGAAGTTCAGTGACGTTTATGCCACAACTTGGTTTGGAAAACAACTCTGTCCAAGATCCATAAGAAATATTCAGAGAGTTGTGGATGTGGCCCAGTCCATCACACAGACCATGCTCCCCACTAGTGAATCCATCCACACTTCACACTGCCTCAAAAAGGCATCCGCCGTAATCAGAGATTTGTGCGCAGGAAGGAATTGCAAGTGCTGGTCTGTACTGAAGATAAACGCAAAGTGCTGAAGTAACTCGGGCGCAATGGTAGAGTTGCTGCCCGACAACGCTTACAGCTCCAGAGACCCTGATTCGATCCCGACTACGGGTGCTGTCTGTACGGGGTTTGTACTTTCTCTGCTTGGAATTCTCTGGAATCCAAAGTTTGTGGAATTCTCTGCCTCAGAGGGCGGTGGAGGCCAGTTCTCTGTATACTTTCGAGAGCTAGATACGGCTCTTAAAGATAGCGAAGTCAGGGGATAT
The DNA here is from genome assembly GCF_010909765.2 of Amblyraja radiata. Lineage (NCBI taxonomy): Eukaryota > Metazoa > Chordata > Chondrichthyes > Rajiformes > Rajidae > Amblyraja > Amblyraja radiata. The sequence goes on from NC_045969.1 coordinate 3,832,633, forward strand.
GGGGAGGAGGCAGGAACAGGGTTAGTTTAGTTTAGTTTATTGTCTATTTAGTATAAAGGGCCGAATGAGCTCTATCTTTATACTAAATAGACAATAAACTAAACTAAACTAACTCCGCGTCTTGGGAGAAAAAGAAAAGGGGAACGTTCAGGGTCGGAATCCTTCTTCAGATTCTCTCCAAGGCCCGCGCATCCTTCCGCAGATATAGAGTATAAAGTTTCCTTTATTGTCATTCAGACTTTTCATTCTGAACGAAATTATGGACCTTGCAGTCATAACTTAGAATAAAATAACAAAACACACAATGAACACAGTTTAACATCCACCACAGTGAGTCTACCAGGCACCTCCTCACTGTGATGGAGGCAAAAGTCTTAAAGTCCTTGTCTCTTCCCTCCTTGTTCTCCCTCTGCGTTGAGGCAATCCAGGCTTTTGACGTTGGGGCCCCCCCACTGGGTGATGGTAAGTCCCGCGGCCGAATCCGAGCTCCGCGAACGGGCCGGTTCAAACTCCGCGGTCCGGGGCGGACAAAGCTGCCGCCCTCCAGTCCAGCGGACAAAGCTGTTGTTGCGGGAGCTCCGGAGAATCGGTCACCGACCTGGGACCCGCGAGCTCCCGATGTTGTCGTCCACCGGGCCCGCGGCTGAGCCTCGGGTCGCTGCCGCCGCAGCCCCGAAGTCGGCCAGCCCCGCGTTGGTAAGTCCTGGCTCTGCCTCCGGTGCCTCGAGGTCTGTCCCAGTTGGAGGCCGCCAGCTCCGTGATTAGGCCTCGGCGCAGACGGAGATGGAGACGGGAGAATAAGACAAGAAAAGATCGCATCCCCCCCCCCCCCGAAAGAAGAGACTAAAAACAAGTTTCTCCCACCCCCCCCCACACACATACACAACTAAAATAAACTGAAATAAACTAAAACAACAGGACAAAAGAAAACAACAAAAAGAAAAGATAGACGGACGGACTGCAGGCGAGCCGCAGCTGCAGGAGCTCAAAACTGTTCACAATACTCCATAGTCAAACTCTGGTGAGGTTCCTCTCCACCCTCTCCAAAGCCGCCATTTTCTTGCTGTGATACGGTGCCCAGAACTGCACACGGTACTCCAAATTCCCCAGGTGTGGCCAAACTCAGTTCCTTCCTAATATCTTTCCTTCATTTGTTCTATGCACCTTCTTTGTCTCTCATTTCCCTCTCCCCCTGACTCCCAGTCTGAAGAAGGATCTCGAATCGAAACGTTTCGAATCGAAATCCTTCTTCAGACTCAGGGTCTCAACCCAAAGTGCCACCCATTCCTTCCCTCCAGAGATGCTGCATGACCCGCTGAGTTACTCCAGGTTTTTGTGTCTAACTTTTGTCCAAAGGTCTCTTGCCATGGCCTATTTTTCCAGTGACAATTTGACACCTTACCAAATTTACCTACAGGCCTGTATGTCTTTGGTGTGTGGGAGGAAACCAGAGCACCCGGAGAAAACCCATGCGGTCACAGGGAGAACGTGCAAACTCCGTACAGACAGCACCCATAGTCAGGACCAAACCGGGGGTCTACTGCTATCGCTGCACCCCCGTGCCACCCCACTCGATGGACCGAAGGGCCTGTTTCCATGCTGTATCTCTCTATCAATCTCTGGAGGAAGGAACATTTCTGGAGAAAAGGAATAGGTGACGTTTTGGATCGAGACCCTTCTTCAGACTCAGGGTCTCAACCCTAAATGCCACCCATTCCTTCTCTCCAGAGATACTGAAGAAGGGTTTCGGCCCGAAACGTTGCCTATCTCCTTCGCTCCATAGATGCTGCTGCTCCCCGCTGAGTTTCTCCAGCATTTTTGTGTACCTCCAGAGTTACCGCCTGACCCGCTGAGTTACTCCAGGCTTTTGTGTCTAACTTTTGTCCAAAGGTCTGCTGGCTTTTGGCTTAATTCTCTTGTATTGTATCAACAAGGGTTTGACCGCTTCCCAATCAGTGGTGCGTGATTTACGAGCGCGAGACGCCCAGGATTCAGGAATGTGTCGGAAGGAACTGCAGGTGTTGGTTTAAATCAAAGATGGACACAAAAAGCTGGAGTAACTCAGCGGGACAGGCAGCATCTCTGGAGAGAAGGAATGGGTGGTGTTTCGGGTCGAGACCCTTCTTCAGACTCAATTCAGTCGGATTCAGGAATGATGAACAACAGAAATTGAACCAGCATCTGCAGTTCCCTGTTTCTACACAATTGAACTCCTCTATGGTCTGCACTGATACTGTTTATCCAGTAGATGGCAGGCGAGTTCCTGTTCTAGCTTTTACTTTTGCTAAAGGGACAGAACAGGTTTATAGATTGAAGATAGACACAAAAAACTGGAGTAACTCAGCGGGACAGGCAGCATCTCTGGAGAGAAGGAATAGGTGGTGTTTTGGGTCTCGATCCAAAACGTCACCCATTCCTTTTCTCCAGAGATGCTGCCTGTCCCGCTGAGTTACTCCAGCTTTTTGTGTCTATCTTTGGTTTAAACCAGCATCTGCAGTTCCTTCCTCCAGAAATTGATTGAGAGATACAGCATGGGAACATACCCTTCGGCCCATCGAGTCAGCTCCACCCATCGGGGTGGCACGGTGGTAGCAGTAGACCCCGGTTCGATCCTGACTATGGGTGCTGTCTGTATGGAGTTTGCACGTTCTCCCTGGGACCGCGTGGGTTTTCTCCGGGTGCTCTGGTTTCCTCCCACACTCCAAAGACATTCAGGAGTGTAGGTCAATTTGGTAACTTGTACAATTGTCCCAAGTGTGTGTAGGATAGTGTTAGTGTACAGGGTGATCTCTGGTTGGCGCAGACTTGATGGGCCGAAGGGCCTATTCCCGCGCTGTATCTCTAAAGGCTAAAGTAAAGAGCCCATGCTGCCAATTTTTCGCCCGTTCACATTATCTCCACATTGTTCCAGTTTTCCATCTTACTACGGGGCAATTTACAGAAGGCAATTAACCTACAAACCCGCACGTCTTTGGAGAGTAGGAGAAAACCGGAGCACCCGGAGGAAACACACGTGATCCCAGTGAGAACGTACAAACTCCGCACAGACAGCACCCGTAGTCAGGATCGAACCGGGATCTACTGCTACCGCTGCGCCACTGTGGCTCGATGCACATGGATAGCGCCAGAGGTCAGGATCGAACCTGGGTCTCTGGCACCGTGAGGCAGCGGCACTACCAGCTGCGCCACTGTGCCGCCCATTGATCTTCAGTTGGCCGTGCACCAGGACCCAACCACCCCTTCCGCCAGTGACAGGAGAGGTGAAGAGAGTGAGTGTGGTTGACATTGTCGTGTAGGAAGGAACTGCAGACGCTACTTTAAACCAAAGATAGACACACAAAATGTTAGGGTAACTCAGCGGGACAGGCGGCATCTCTGGCGAGAAGGTATGGGTGACCTCTCGGGTCTGAAGAAGGGTCTCGACCCGAAACGTCACACCCATTCCTTCTCTCCGGAGATGCTGCCTGTCCCGCTGAGTTACTCCAGCTTTTTGTGTCTACCTTTGGGTGACATTGTTGTCCATTGTCACCCAATCAAGTGGCATCTTTACACCTCAGGGAAGATAATGAGAAAACAACGACAGACAAAAACATTGTAAGTTAATCATCGCTTTATTTATTCTTTTTTTTACAATTTTTATTTCAATTTGCAGTTGCAATGTAATCACTCGGATATGTTGCTCTCGCCGTTTAAGCTGCGGACTGTGGCAAATGTACTCTATGTATTTCATGTAGAGGGTTCTACAACTAGAGGGTACAGGCTAAAGATGAGAGAGGAGAGATTTAAGAGAGACCTCAAGGCAACTTTTTCACTCAGGGGGTTGTTCGTATCTGGTATGAGCTACCACAGGGGGGGTACAATTATTGGATCAATGTATGGGAACTTCTTTTCCATGGATTGTCACCTTGTCGCGGTGGAGAAGCTTGTGTGGGCCTGAGATCCTGAGAGCGATGCCGTCTGGAGCTGTGCTCCTGGTAGGGTCACCCATGGCGGTAAGGTCGAGTGGGACGTAGGTCTCTGACAAAGAGCAATCCACCCAAGGCCTCAACGGTGGAACAGGCGGAGGACGATGGCTGACCTTAGTGGAGCTAACGTCACAACGGCTGGGAAGGCGGATGAAGGCTGCAGCAGAAAAGGGTCTCCGGTCGTCTTGGACTCCATGCCACTGGATCCTGACCCAGATCTGTCAAGGACCGTGTGGTGTCTGTCTGTGCACCAGTCTCCCCACGTTAAACAAAGTCACGCACAGGCGTCCTCCATATAGGGAATAGCACCCTGGAGACACCCGTGGTCAGCCACGACCAAAGGGGGTCTAAGAAGAATATAGGTAGTAGTGGTAAAGATGCCATTGCGCTGTATCTGAAGCAAGCTGGGAAGAGAAGCGGGGGGGGGGGGGGGTGTTGAAAACGAATGCTGAATCATTTCTCTTTTCACACACCACACCCATGAACAAAGTACTCAACGTCTCTGCCCTTGCAGTTCTTATTCCAGCCCACCCTGCAAGAGAAAAGAAGAGATCATAAGATCATGTGATATGAGCAGAATTAGGACATTCGGCCCATCAAGTCTACTCCACCATTCAATCGTGGCTGATCTATCTCTCCCTCCTAACCCCATTCTCCTGCCTTCTACCCATAACCTCTGACACCCGTACTAATCAAGAATCTATCTATCTCTGCATTCAATATATCCACTGACTTGGCCTCCACAGCCGTCTGTGGCAAAGAATTCCACAGATTCACCACCGATCGTACAGAGAACAAGAAACTATCACAAGACCAAGGATCAAAGTCCAAGTCTTCAATGTTTCCCCGCCTCAGATTTCCCACATCCCTCTAAATGTTCCCTAGCCATGCACCTGCACAAATGTCTTTTAAATGTTGTACCTGTCTCAGCTACCTCCCACCTGCCCGCGTTTGGTCCATATCCCTCCAAAATCCTGTACATGTACCTGTCTAACTGTTTCTTAAAGGTTGGGATACGTGCTGCATGGACATCAGAATTTCCCCTGAATAAGGGGATTAATAAAGTATTTATCTATCTATCTATCTATCTATCTATCTATCTATCTATCTATCTATCTATCTATCTAGTCCCTGCCTCAACTACCTCCTCTGGCAGCTTGTTCCATACACCCAGCACCCTTTGTGTGAAAAAGTTACCCCTCATGGTTGAATCTTTTCCCATTCACCTTGAACCTATGTCCTCTGGTCCTCACTTCCCCTACTCTGGGCAAGATCTACCCGATCTATTCCTCTCATGATTTTATACATCTGTATAAGATCACCCCTCATCCTCCTGCGCTCCAAGGAATAGAGACCCAGACTCCTCAACCTCTCCCTATAGCCCAGACCCTCTAGTCCTGGCAACATCCTAAATCTTCTCTGCGCCCTTTACAGCTTGACAACATCTTTCCGATAACACGGTGCCCAGAACTGAACACAATACTTTAAATGCGGTCTCACCGACGTCTTATACAACTGCAATATGACCTCCCTACTTCTATACTCAATACTCTGGCTGATGAAGGCCAATGTGCCAAAAGCCTTTTTGACCTGTAACTGAAACGAGACCTGAAGGCGTTCAACATACCAGGCACGCATTCCTTTGCTCTGTGTGACGATAACCTTTGCACAATTGCAGTCATCGCCTACGTAGTCGTTCAAAAGATCTGCAATGATGAATGAAGTTTGATCAGTGCGGGTGTCAGGGGTTCTGGGGAGAAGGCAGGAGAATGGGGTTTGGAGGGAGAGATGGAGCAGCCATGAATGAATGGCAGAGTAGACTTGATGGGCCGAATGGCCTAATTCTGCTCCTATCATTTACGAACTAATCCCACAGCTCCAACCCACCCTCCAAAGACGTACAGGTGTGTAGGTCAACGGGCTTCAATAACATTGGAAATTGTCCATGGTGTGTAGGATTGTGCTAGTGTACGGGGTGATCACTGCTCCGCGGGCCGAAGGGCTTGTTTCCACAATGCATCTCTAAAGTCAAGAGTCGAAAGTGCTGGAGTAACTCAGCAGGTCAGCAGGTTCGACTCAAAAATCACCTATGCACGTTCTTCAGAGATGCTGCCAATGTGTCCTTTGTAAAGCAACATCTCCAAATTCCATGTACCTCTATCAGCTGTGCCAATATGCTGGCCAACTCATTTAGACAATAGGTGAAGGAGTAGGCCATTCGGCCCCTCGAGCCAGCACCGCCATTCAATGTGACCATGGCTGATCATCCCTAATCAGTACCCCGTTCCTGCCTTCTCCCCATATCCCCTGACTCCGCTATCTTTAAGAGCTCTATCAAACTTTCCCTTGATCTATTTAAGATAAAATGGAACCTAATGCTGAAATGATTATATTTGGAGTAATGGGAGACGGGAACAAATTAAACATACCCCAAAATTCATTTTTTAATTATGGGTTAATAACAGCAAAAAAAATTGGGAAAAATGCTACTATACCAACGTTTAAAATGTGGATCAGTAATATGTTGGACACAGCACACTTGGAAGTAATGAGACTCCTCCTAATAGATAAACAAGACCAATTCTTAACGAGTTGGTCTCTATTGATTTATTGGATTCATGTGGTGCAACAGTAGGTAGTTTCAGGTCTGGGTGAAAGATGATCAAGAATATAAAAAATCATCTCCTTGTGACGATTTGATAATCTCCCCCCTGTTTTCTTTTCTTACTTATTTCTTTTCTTCACTATCCCTTTGTCCCTCTTTTTATTCACACACACTAGACTCCCCTCCATTCTTTACTATCTCTTTCTTTCTTATTTCTCTCTTTTAAAAAAAAAAAGGAAGTTGTACAGAGAATGTATTATGTTAACATAATTTTGGGAACCTGTAAAAAGGCGCCACTGTATTGTACTTACTTCTAATAAATTAAATTAAAAAGAAAACAAAAAAAAAACTTTCTCTTGAAAGTATCCAGAGAACCGGCCTCCACCGCCTTCTGAGGCAGAGAATTCCACAGACTCACAACTCTCTGCGTGAAAAAGTGTTTCCTCATCTGCAAATAGTTTGTTTGGTTGTTTGTTTGTTTGTCTTTTTGCACAAAGTCCGTGAGCATCGCCACTTTTCTTTTCACTGCACATCTCGTATGTGTGTGTGACGAATAAACTTGACTTGACTTGACTTGACTAAATGGCTTACCCCTTATTCTTAAATGGCCCCTGGTTCTGGACTGCCCCAACATCGGGAACATGTTTCCTGCCTCTAGTGTGTCCAAACCCTTAATAATCTTATATGTTTCAATAAGATATCCCCTCATCCTTCTAAATTCTAGAGTATGCAAGCCCAGCCGCTCCATTCTCTCAGCATATGACAGTCCCGTCATCCCGGGAATTAACCTTGTAAAACTACGCTGCACTCCCTCAATAGCAAGAATGTCCTTCCTCAAATTAGGGGATCAAAACTGCGCAAAATACCTTTGGACAGGTACATGGATAGTACAGGTGTAGAGGGATATGGGCCAGATGCAGGTGGGACTAGCGTAGCTGGGGCATGTTGGTCGGTGTTGGGCACGTTGGGCCGAGGGGCCTGTTTCTGTGCTGTGTGACTTATCACTTTGTATTAAGGGGGGTTAGACAGGAAGCTCTCATCATTTCAAAGGCTCAAAGATTCAAAGGTATTTTATTGTCAAGTGTACCAATTAAGGTACAGTGAGTCAGTCTGTACGTTCTGCCTGTGACCTGCGTGGGTTTTCTCCGAGATCTTTGGTTTCTTCCCACATTCCGAAGACCTGCAGGTTTGTAGGTTAATTGGCTGGGTGTAATTGTAAATTGTCCCTTGTGTGTAGGCTAATGTGGGTGTGCAGGGATCGCTGGTCGGCGCGGATACGGTGGGCCGAAGGGCCTCTTTCCATGCTGTATCTCTAAACTAAACTAATCTGTGCATATGTGACACTAAACGCCCCATTGAATCGTGAAACCTTTGAACCAGACCATGTATAGTTCTTACTTCTGCTTTTATTTGCAAGCGAAACTGATTAATTAGGAAATCGCAGATTTCAAGTTCCTAATTTTTAACTTCCCTGATAGCCATGGAGTGTATTACTCCATGGCTATCAGGGAAGTTAAAAAATAGGAACTTGAAATCTGCGATTTCCTAATTAATCAGTTTCACTTGCAAATAAAAGTGTGGAAACAGGCCCTTCAGCCTAAACTTGCCCACACTAACCAACATGTCCCATCTACACCAGTCCCACCTGCCCGCATTTGGTCCATATCCCTCCAAACCTGTCCTATCCATGTACCTGTTCAAAATGGAACTGCAGATGCTGGAATATCGAAGGTACACAAAATTGCTGGGGAAACTCAGCGGGTGCAGCAGCATCTATGGAGCGAAGGAAATAGGCGACGTTTCGGGCCGAAACGTCGCCTATTTCCTTCGCTCCATAGATGCTGCTGCACCCGCTGAGTTTCCCCAGCAATTTTGTGTACCTATCCATGTACCTGTCTGACTGTTTCTTAATCTTTGGGGTAGCCCCTGCCTCAACTACCCCCTCTGGCAGCTTGTTCCGTACACCCACCACCCTTCATGTGAAAAAATTACCCCTCAGATTCCTATTAAATCTTTCCCCCCTTCACCTACCTGGTCCTCGATTCCCCCTCCTCTCTATCTCAGGCCCTCGAGGCCTGGGAAATGCCTCGTAAAAAGCACTGACTATAGAGCTAAAGTGTTTTACTTTTGATTTGAGTTGATTATTGATTTGGGCGGCATGGTGGTGCAGGAATAGAATTAATTGCTGTCTTACAGCGCTCACAACGCCAGAGACAAAGGTTTGATCCTGACTGCGGGTGATGTCTGAATGGAGTTTGCACGTTCTCCCCGTGTCCTGCGTGGATTTTCTCAGAGAACCGTTTCCTCCCGCACTCCAAAGATGTTTAGGTTTGTTAGGTTAAAGAAGATAAGACACAAAAAACGCTGGAGTAACTCAGCGGGACAGGCAGCATCTCAGGAGAGAAGGAATGGGTGACGTTTTGGGTCGAGACCCTTCTTCAGGTTCTTAGCTTTGTAGGTTAATTGGCTTGTTATGAATGTAAAAATTGTCCGTTGTGTTGGATAATGTTAGTGTGCGGGGATCGCTGGTCGGTGCGGACTCACTGCGCTGAAGGGCCCGTTTCCACGCTGTACCTCATAAGGCCATAAATGATAGGATCTGAATTAGGCCATTCGCTCCATCAGGTCTAATCCGCCATTCAATCATGACTGATCTATCCCTCCCTCCTAACCCCATACACCTGCTTTCCTCCCCATAACCTCTGACCCCCATACTAATCCAGAATCTATCTATTTCTGTCTTTAAAATATCAATTGACGTCCTCCACGGCCGTCTGTGGCAGTGAATTCCACAGATTCACCACCCTCTGACTAAAGAAATCCCTTATCTCCTTCCTAAAGGAACGTCCTTTAATTCTGAGGCTGTTACCTCTAGTTCTAGACTCTCCCACTAGAGGAAACATCCTCTCCACATCCACTCTATCCGGGCCTTTCACTCTATCCGGGCCTTTCACCTCCCCTCCCACCCCCTCATCCTTCTAAACTCCAGCGAGTACAGGCCCAGTGCGGACAAGAGCCCTTGATGCTGTTTAAGAAGGAACTGCAGATGCTGGAAAAATCGACAGTAGACAAAAAATGCTGGAGAAACTCAGCGGGTGAGGCAGCATCTATGGGGAAAATGAGTAGGGGACGTTTTGGGTCGAGACCCTTCTTCAGACTGATGTCGGGGTGGGGGGGGGGGGGGAAGAAAGGAAGAGGCGGAGGCAGTAGGCTGTATGGGAGAGGGGGAGGGGAAGGAGGGAGAAAGTAAGGACTATCTGTAAACTTAACTAAACTAAACTACTTACCATCACATCTGAGCCCACATATGTTTTTTCCACCTTTGGTCTTCTGATCATCACACCACCATTTGCTGTTGATCTGAAAAATACCATAGTCTGTCGACCAAACCTTTCCATGCTGCTCGTTGTGATTAATTGCTGAGGTGTTATAGCGGCTTTCCGAGTAAGCCATGCAGACCCCTGGAATGAGAACAATAAAACTCATCAACCTCTACCAGTTCACTTGTGTGCAGATTGCAGCGTGAAGGGGAAGTATCTAGTCAACATTCAATCATGGCAGAACAGTGAAAGGCCTGGATAGAGTGGACGCGGAGAGGATGTTTCCGCTAGTGGGAGAGTCTAGGACCAGAGGTCACGGCCTCAGAATTAAAGGACGTTCATCGATTCATAGCAAATAGGTGCAGAAGTAGGCCATTCGGCCCTTCGAGCCTGCACCGCCATTCAATATGATCATGGCTGATCATCCAACTCAGTATCCTGTACCCAACTTCTCTCCATACCCCCTGATCCCTTTAGCCACAAGGGCCACATCTAACTCCCTCTTAAATATAGCCAATGAACTGGCCTCAACTACCTTCTGTGGCAGAGAGTTACAGAGATTCACCACTCTCTGTGTGAAAAATGCTTTTCTCATCTCGGTCCCAAAGGATTTCCCCTTTATCCTTAAACTGTGACCCCTTGTTCTGGACTTCCCCAACATCGGGAACAATCTTCCTGCATCTAGCCTGTCCAACCCCTTAAGAATTTTAAGGGGTTGGACAGGTTCCTTTAGGAAGGAGATGAGGAGGAATTTCTATAGTCGGAGGGTGGTGAATCTGTGGAATTCTTTGCTCGAGACGGCGGTGGAGGCCAAGTCAGTGGATATTTTCCAGGCAGAGAGAGATAGATAGATTCTTGATTATTACGGGTGCCAGAGGTTATGGGGAGAAGGCAGGAGAATTGGGGTTAGGAGGAAGAGATAGATTAGCCGGGATTGAATGGCGGAGTAGACTTGATGGGCCGAGTGGCCTAATTCCGCCTCTATCTATCTATCCTACGAGCCAGTGATGATGACGGATGTGAGGAGTGAGGCCGGTGGGAGAGGAGATGGAACCGGGACTGGTCCACTCGAGGTCGGCTGTGGGAGGCGGCTCTGGGGAACAAAGAAGGGCGGGCGGGGAGAGGGACGTGGGATCGCTGCTCGACCAAGTGTAGGCGATGGCTTGGTTCTTGGTTCTTGGTTTCTTGGTCCTCCAAAATATTCCAAATGGAATTTAAACTGGAGGTGGTGAAGGGAGGGCTTAAGCCAGAAAGGGTTATTGGGAAGAAAGAGCTACTTTAAATTTAGTTGCATCTGGTTGGGTAACTATAGTTGGGTGGAGATTATTCCAGGCTTTAATTGTGCGGGGGAAGAACGAATTGCTGTACACATCTGTCTTTGTAGCTGGGATCACAAATTGGATCGAATGCCCTTGTCTGCTCCTAATTGGTTTGGGTTTGGTGTAGGTCTTGTAGTCTATGTCGAGCTGACCATTTAACATTTTGTAAAAACAGGTCAAACGGTGAGCTTCACGTGTGTCTGTCTTGGAGAGGGTTCCACCCCAGAGGGTTCCACCCCACTCAGAGCTGGAGTGGGAAAATTGTTAGCTGAAGAACACAGGCCATTGTTAAATGTTTGTTGGCCATTTAGAACGGAGATGAGGAAAAACCTTTTCATCCAGAGAGTTGTGAGTCTGTGGCATTCTCTGCCTCAGAGAGCAGTGGAGGCCAATTCTCTGGATACTTTCAAGAGAGAGTTAGATAGGGCTCTTAAAGATAGCGATATGGGGAGAAGGCAGGAACGGGGTACTGAATGTGGGTGATCAGCCATGACCACAGTGAATGGCGGTGCTGGCTCGAAGGGCCGAATGGCCTACTCCTGCACCGATTGTCTATTGAGAACGATTCTTGTTCAATGGCCTGCTTCCTTTATCAGCGTAACTTTTTTTGCATTTCTTTCATTCATTTGTTCTATATCTTTCGACATCACCGTCTATATCTCTCCTTTCCCTTTCCCCCCCGACTCTCAGTCTGAAGAAGGGTCTCGATCCGAAACATCACCCATCCCTTCTCTCCAGAGACGCTGCCTGTCCCGCCGAGTTACTCCAGCATTTTGCGTCCACCTTCGATTTTCAACCAGCATCACACAGAGAGTGGTGAATCTGTGGAATTCTCTGCCACAGAAGGTAGTTGAGGCCACAGTTCGTTGGTTATATTTAAGAGGGAGTTAGATGTGGCCCTTGTGGCTAAAGGGATCAGGGGGTATGGAGAGAAGGCAGGTACAGGATACTGAGTTGGATGATCAGCCATGATCATATTGAATGGCGGTGCAGGCTCGAAGGGCCGAATGGCCTCTACTCCTGCACCTATTGTCTATGTTTCTATCTGCGGTTCCTTCCTACACAATACTCACAGTTCGCCAGGCTGTACTTGTAATATCCATCCATGCCAAACTGCTTCAGGGTCCTTGCCAGCTCACATCTCTTGTAGACTTTGGCACTGGTGCACACCAGCAGGAGTCCGAGCATCAGGAGCTTCAGAGCTGAAATGCTACCTCCGCTTCCCTTCCCTCGGACGCTGCCTGACCCGCTGAGCATTTTCCAGCGTTTTCTGCTTTGACTTTTCACCGTAACTCGGTGTGCGTGTGACAACAAGCTAAACTCAGCTGCAGAGCGACGGACGTCTTCTTTGCGATGTCGCAAGCTGGGGCTCAGTTATGGTTCCTCTCTTTTATTGAAGTTCGGCATGAAGTTCCTCAAACGTCCCGGAAGGCAGGGTGAAACTGGTTCTGCGACTTCACGCAACAACTTACCACAGCAACAGAAAGATACGCCCAGGCCTAACCACACCTCCCGGCTTTTCCAAACATTTAATAATTCCCCCTTCAATTTCCACAACGACCCTTTCTGTCCTGGGCCTCCTCCACTATCACCCCCCCGCACAGTCCGCCTCAACCTACCTGGTCTCCCGGTTGCTAAACACTTTAACTCCCCCTCCCATTCCCACAGTCTGTGGAATTCTCTGCCTTAGTGGAGGCCAATTCTCTGGGTAGTTTCAAGAGAGAGCTAGATAGAGCTCTTAAAGATAGCGGAGTCAGGGGATATGGGGAGAAGGCAGGAACGGGGTACTGATTGGCGATGATCAGCCATGATCACATTGAATGATGGTGCTGGTTCGAAGGGCCAAATGGCCTACTCCTGCACCTATTGTCTGTTGTCAGGCTGGCCTTTCTGTCCTGGGCCTCCCCCACTGTCAGATTGAATGCCAGTGCCAATCGGAGGAACAGCATCTCATATTTCGCTTGGGCATCTTACACCCCAACGGTATGAACATTGACTTTAGTTTAGTTTAGTTTAGAGTTACAGCACGGAAACAGGCCCTTCGGCCAGCCGGATCTGCGCTGTCCAGCGATCCCCGCACATGAACACTATCCTACACCCACTAGGGACAATTTCTACATTTATGCCAAGCCAATTAACCTACAAACCTGTACGTCTTTGGAGTGTGGGGGGAACTCGGAGAAAACCCACGGGGAGAACGTACAAACTCCGTACAGACAGCACGCGTAGTGGGGACCGAACCCGGGTCTCCGGCGCTGCATTCGCGGTAAGGCAGTGACTCTACCGCTGCGCCACCGTGACTTCTCTAACTTCAAGTAACCCTTGCTTTCCCTCTTTCTCTGTCCCTCCCCCATCCTAGTTCTCTGAATAGTTTCACTGCCCTCCTGATTAATTTTACTGTTTGTGTGCCTCGTTGTCACCTTCTCCTCAGCCAACAGTGAACCGTTCCGCACTTTCTTGATCTACAGATGCTTTGATCTGTCGTTTTCACACCTTACCCTTCCATATCTGTGTCTCCCCTCTCGGTCTGAAGCAGGGTCTTGACCTGAAACGTTAAAACATTCCTTCTCTCCGGAGATGCTGCCTGTCCTGCTGAGTTGCTCCAGCATTTTGTGTCTGTCTTCAGTGTAAACCTGCATCTGTAGTTCCTTCCTACACATAAATCGATTGGAATATGGGCAATGCTTGATCATCAAGAGACACAAAATGCTGGAGTAACCCTCAGTGGGTCAGGCAGCATCTTTGGAGAAAAGGAATAGGCGACGTTTCGGAACGGAACCCGACTTCAGACTGGCCTTTCAACGGAATAGGTTACCCAGTCTGAAGAAGGGTTGTGGTTGGGTGAGTGGGCAGATGCATGGCAGATGCAGTTTAATGTGGATAAATGTGAGGTGATCTACTTTGTTAGCAAAATCAGGAAGGCAGATTATTACCTAAATGGTGTCAAGTTGGTAAAAGGGGAAGTACAATGGGATCTGGGGGTCCTTGTTCATCAGTCAATGAAAGTAAGCATGCAGGTACAGCAGGCAATGAAGAAAGCGAATGGCATGTTGGCCTTCATGACACGAGGAGTTGAGTATAGGAGCAAAGAGGTCCTTCTGCAGTTGTACAGGGCCCTAGTGAAACCACACCTGGAGTATTGTGTGCAGTTTTGGTCCACTAATTTGAGGAAGGACATTCTTGCTACAATACAATACAATACAATCAGTTTTATTCGTTTTATGAATTTGCTATTGAGGGAGTGCAGCGTAGGTTTACAAGGTTAATTCCCGGGATGGCGGGACTGTCATATGCTGAGAGAATTAAGTGGCTGGGTTTGTATACTCTGGAGTTTAGAAGGATGAGAGGCGATCTTATTGAAACATATAAGATTACTAGACTAAGTGGGACCAATTGGGTCCCATGTTTACACGGGAGCGCTGGTCCCCCAACGCAATATTCCACCTCTCCACCAATTCCAATATTGTTGGCCAGTGGGGGCGGGGGAGGGGCGCTATCTGGAGCGCTAGTATGCGTATTGTGGGCTGAAGGGACTGGTTTTCAGAGGGCTAGAAACATAGAAACAGAAATTAGGTGCAGGAGTAGGCCATTCGGCCCTTCGAGCCTGCACCGCCATTCAATATGATCATGGCTGATCATCCAACTCAGTATCCCGTACCTGCCTTCTCTCCATACCCTCTGATCCCCTTAGCCACAAGGGCCACATCTAACTCCCTCTTAAATATAGCCAATGAACTGGCCTCGACTACCCTCTGTGGCAGAGAGTTCCAGAGATTCACCACTCTCTGTGTGAAAAAAGTTCTTCTCATCTCGGTTTTAAAGGATTTCCCCCTTATCCTTAAGCTGTGACCCCTTGTCCTGGACTTCCCCAACATCGGGAGCAATCTTCCTGCATCTAGCCTGTCCAACCCCTTAAGAATTTTGTAAGTTTCTATAAGATCCCCTCTCAATCTCCTAAATTCTAGAGAGTATAGTATGGACATTGTGGGCCAAATGGATTCTTGGGGTGACAGCTCAGTCACACAAGCCTGATGTGCTGGCAGCTCCCTCACGGCTGGTGGGCTGGCAGTTGACTCACGGCTATTCCTTGAAATTCCATTTCAAGCAGGGTGCAAGGCCACCAAATTCAAGTGCAGTTTCTTACCACTTCAAGCAGGGTGCAAGGCCACTGAATTCAAGTACAGTTTCATACCACTTCAAGCAGGGTGCAGGGCCACCAAACTCAAGTGCAGTTTCATGCCACTTCAAGCAGGGTGCAAGGCCACAAAATGCTAGTGCTGTTTAATGCCATCTCAAACAGGGTGCAAGGCCACCAAATTCAAGTGCAGTTTCATACCATTTCATGCAGGGTGCAAGGCCACCAAATTCAAATGCAGTTTCATACCATTTCATGCAGGGTGCAAGGCCACCACATTCAAATGTATTTTCATACCATTTCAAGCAGGGTGAAATCACCATAAAACCACCATAAAACCACACAAAACACCACGTAAACACCACACTCACAGTTCAGTAGACATTCAGTGTGTTCAGTTGATTCACTGCTCAGACAAAGTCGTGACCTCTCCCTCCCCCATCTTGCAGAGACTGAGCCACACCCACACTTCCGGGTTTTATAATACCTCCCCCCTTCCACTGAAAGGGGCGTGGCTTTCATGGTGTGATTGACAGGAGAGCGAGTCTCAACATTTAAAAAAAAACTATTAACACTTTTACTTTTCATTGATGGGAAGAATCCTCTGCACCTGATGAGCGGAGGGGGACTGAGTAAGATGGCCAAAAATCACAGCCGTAAGTGGCAGCGTTTTATCTAAAATCAATATACAGTGCAAACAGGAAGTTGTCAAGTTACCACCACCAACAACCATTTGCAGTGCAGCATTTCAAAGCAGTTAACACCACCCACAACCATTTGCAGTGCAGCATTTTAAAGCAACCACATTTTCATTTTCAAAACACATTAAGGGGACTCACAGTTGAGTAGACATGTGTTCAGTGTTATTCACAGCTCAGAGAGACGTGAACCTCTCGCTTCCTCCATCTTGCAGAGACTGAGTGAGGCACAACACTTCCGGGTTTTATAGTCCCTTCCCCCTCCCACCAGCAGGGGTAGCAGAGAGAATGTCAACATTTTTTAACCATTAATAACTCTTTTATTTTTCATCGATGGGAAAAACCATCTTGTCCTGCGCAGCGGAGGGGGACTCTGAGTAAGATGGCCAAAAAACACAGCCATAAGTGGCAGTTTTCTTTTCAAAAATCATGAAACATAAAAACAGGAAGTGGTCAAGATCTTACTTTTAATAATATAGATTAAGGGTTTGGACACGCTAGAGGCAGGAAACATGTTCCCGTGTTGGGGGAGTCCAGAACCAGGGGCCACAGTTTAAGAATAAGGGGCAAGCCATTTAGAACGAAGATGAGGCAAAACACTTTTTCACCCAGAGAGTTGTGAATCTGTGGAATTCTCTGCCGTAGAGGGCGGTGGAGGCCGGTTCTCTGGATACTTTCATGAGAGAGCTCTTAAAGATAGCGGAGTCAGGGGAGATGGGGAGAAGGCAGGAATGGGGTAGTGATTGTGGATTGTCAGCCATGATCACATTGAATGGTGGTGCTGGCTCCAAGGGCCGAATGGCCTACTCCTGCACCTATTGTCTATTGTCTGACCCGAAACATCACCTATTCCTTCTCTCCAGAGATGCTGCCTGTCCCGGCGAGTTACTCCACCATTTTGTGTCTGCCTTTGGTATAAACCAGCATCTGCAGTTCCTTCCTACACACGGGTGATCATCTATGCTGAGTTTGTGTTCAGTTCTGTTTAATTTCAGTATCCTAGGTGAATCCCAGCTTGGCATATTTAGTGCAGGAGAGACGAAAATTGGAGCGTTCTCCGATAGAGAGGAATTATTGATCGCTGTGCAGGGCAGAGTAGAGAGGCCTTCTAATCAAAATCATTCATCTTAAGACTCTCCACTATGCCTTTCTGAACCTGCCAACTAACCTTTCTCTCCATTACGCACTGTTTAATGCTTTCCAGATGGTTATCACTGCAGGACATCAAGAGAATAGTCATCCCTCATATCTGGATGGAGGGTCTGAAAAAATATCTTGACTGAAACATAAATAAATTGCTGCGATAGCTTTTAAAATTCTTTCTTGAGAATCCTAAATTCTTCTTCATACGTTCCACGAGCAGAATTAGGCCATTCGGCCCATCAAGTCTATTCTGCCATTCAATCATGGCTGATCTATCCCTCCCAACCCCATTCTCCCGCCTTCTCCCCATAACCCCTGACTCCCGTACTGATCAAGAATCGGCCAATCTCCGCCTTAAATATATCCATGGACTTGGCCTCCACAGTCTCTGTGGCGATGAATTCCACAGATTCACCACCCTCTGACGAAAGAAATCCCTCCGCATCTCCTTTTAGTTTAGTTTAGAGATACAGCGCGGAAACAGGCCCTTTGGCCCACTGAGTCCGCGCCGACCAGCGATCCCCGCACGTTAACACTATCCTGCACACCACTAGGGACAATTTTACATTTCTACCAAGCCTATTAACCTGCAGACCTGTTTGTCTTTGGAGTGTGGGAGGAAACCGAAGATCTCGGAGAAAACCCACGCAGGTCACGGGGAGAACGTACAAACTCCGTACAGACAGGCGCCCGTAGTCGGGATCGAACCCGGGTCTCCGGCACTGTAAGCGCCGTAATGCAGCAACTCTACCGCTGCGCCACCGTGCCGCCCATTCCTAAAGGGAGGTCCTTTAGTTCTGAGGCTATGGCCTCTGTTCCCAGTCGGAAACATCCTCTCCCCCATCCACTCTATCCAGGCCTTTCGCTGTTCTCTGAACTAAAGAATGGAGAAATATGGGATTCAGCCCATGTCAAGTCCAATGGCTGAGGCAGCACAAGCCTTGGCAGTGAGGAGGAAGGCATTCAGCCGGATGTTTAATTCACTGTGGCATTTCTCCAGAGATTTTCCGCCACGTCAGATCATTGGCTGCAATTCTGTTGGCTCCACATAAATTCCACAACATTAACCGAGCTTCTTTTATTGATTAAGAGACACTGTGGCCACAATCAGCGATTCTTCAGCATCGCGTTTCTCCCCTAAAGCAAATTGACAAGACTCTCAATCGTTCTACGCCAGGATTTATCGTCCCGCCATCAGAACTGTAATCAGGTTATGAAAAACTCCGCTAAGTAAAAGCAACGGGAAGGCCTTCAAATTCCAATGCCGTTTTACAGAAAGGGATTGAGACGAGATAATTTGCCCGAAAAATACCTTTTAAAAATACGATACCGTACCATAGAACTTTATTCATCCCAGGAGGGAAATCTGGTTTGCCAACAGTGATCAATCTGTGGGATTCTCTGCCACAGAAGGCTGTGGAGGCCAAGTCAGTGGACATTTTAAGGCGGAGATAGATAGGCTCTTCATTAGACAAAAAATGCTGGAAAAACTCAGCGGGAGAGGCAGCATCTATGGAGTTTCTCCAGCATTTTTTTTGTCTACTTTCGATTTTTCCAGCATCTGCAATTCCTTCCTGAACCTATTCTTGATTAGTACGGGTGTCAGGGACTATGGGGAGAAGGCAGGAGAATGGGGTTAGGAGGGAGAGATAGATATAGTAGACAAAAAAATGCTGGAGAAACTCCATAGATGCTGCCTCTCCCGCTGAGTTTTTCCAGCATTTTTTGGTCTCCAAATCTGAGGAAGGACATTATTGCCATAGAGGGAGTGCAGAGAAGGTTCACTAGACTGATTCCTGGGATGTCAGGACTGTCTTATGAAGAAAGACTGGATAGACTCGGCTTGTACTCTCTAGAATTTAGGAGATTGAGGGGGGATCTTATAGAAACTTACAAAATTCTTAAGGGGTTGGACAGGCTAGATGCAGGAAGATTGCTCCCGATGTTGGGGAAGTCCAGGACAAGGGGTCACAGCTTAAGGATAAGGGGGAAATCATTTAAAACCGAGATGAGAAGAACTTTTTTCACACAGAGAGTGGTGAATCTCTGGAACTCCCTGCCACAGAAGGTAGTCGAGGCCAGTTCATTGGCTATATTTAAGAGGGAGTTAGATGTGGCCCTTGTGGCTAAGGGGATCAGAGGGTATGGAGAGAAGGCAGGTACGGGATACTGAGTTGAATGATCAGCCATGATCATATTGAATGGCGGTGCAGGCTCGAAGGGCCGAATGGCCTACACCTGCACCTAATTTCTATGTTTCTATGTTTCTATCAGCCATAATTGATTGGCAGAGTAGAATTGATGGGCTGAATGGCCTAATTCAACTCCTATCACTTATGACCTTATGAACAGTCAAGAGACTATAGAGAATAGGTGCAGGAGTAGGCCATTTGGCCCTTCGAGCCAGCACAGCCATTCACTGTGATCATGGCTGATCATCCACAATCAGTACCCCGTTCCTGCCTTCTCCCCATATCCCTTGACCCCGCTATCTTTAAGAACTTTAACAACGTCATTTCGTTCAGACCGAAAGGTCTGAATGACAAATAAAGGATTTGATTCAATTCAATTCAATTCAACTCAATCTAACTCTCTGTTGAAAGCATCCAGAGAATTGGCCTCCACTGCCCTCTGAGGCAGAGAATTCCACAGATTCACAACTCTCTGGGTGAAATGTTTTTCCTCATCTCTGTTCTAAATGGCCTACCCCTATTTCCTAAACTGTGGCCACTGGTTCTGGACTCCCTCAACAAGGGGAATATGTTTCCTGCCTCTAGCATGTCCAATCTCTTAATAATCTTATATGTTTCAATGAGTTACCCTCTCATCCTTCTAAATTTCAGTGGATACAAACCCAGTCACTCCATTCTCTCAGCATATGACAGTCCCGCCATCCCGGGAAATATCCTCGTGAACCTACGCTGGACTCCCTCAATAGCAAGAATGTCCTTCCTCAAATTTGGAGACCAAAACTGCACACAATACTCCAGATGTGGTCTCACTAGGGCGCTGTACAACTGCAGAAGGACATCTTTGCTCCTATACCTAACTCCTCTTGTTATGGCCAACATGCTATTAACTTTCTTCATTGCCTGCTGTACCTGCATGCTTACTTTCAGTGACTGAAGAACAAAGACACCCAGATCTCGTTGTACTTCCTCTTTTCCTAACTTGACACCATTCAGATAATAATCTGCCTTCCTGTTCTTGCCACCAAAGTGGATAACATCACATTTATCCACATTAAACTGCATCTGCCATGCATCTGCCCACTCACCCAACCTGTCAAAGTCTTCCTGCATCCTCATAGCATCTTCCTCACAGTTCACACTGCCACCCAGCTTTATGTAATCTGCAAATTTGCTAATGTTACTTTTAATCCCTTCATTTATATCATTAATGTAGATTGTAAATAGCTGAGGTCCCGGCACCGAGCCTTGCGGTACCCCACAAGTCACTGCCTGCCATTCTGAAAGGGACCCGTTAATCCCTACTCTTTGTTTCCTGTCTACCAACTAATTTTCTATCCATGTCAGGACTCTACTCCCAATACCATGTGCTCTAATTTTGCTCACTAGTCACCTATGTGGCACCTTATCAAAGGCTTTCTGAAAGTCCAGGTACACTACATCCACTGGCTCTCCCTTGTTCATTTTCCTAGTTACATCCTCGAAAAATTCCAGAAGATTAGTCAAGCATGATTTCCCCTTCGTAAATCACAACAAGATACATGTAAGATGAAATTGAAGTGTGGAGGATTGGGGATGTGCAAAGATTGGGGGGTGGGGGGGGGGGGGGGGGGGGGGGGGGGGTTGGGGGGGAGGAGGGGAAGGGGAGTCAGTCTATCCCACGACAGAATGTGGAGGATTTGTACAGTTTGATAGCCACAGGGAAGCAGGATCTCCTGTGGCGTTCTGTGCTGCATCTTGGTGAAACCAGTCTGTTGCTGAAGGTGCTCCTCAGGTTGACCAGTGTGTCATGGAGGGAGTGAGCTGTATTGTCCAAGATGCTCCACAGTTTGAGGAGCGGATATCCTCCCCTCCAAGACCAACCTCCCGTGAATCCAACTCCGCCCCCAGGATGGAGCCGGCCTTCCTGATGAGTTTATTGATTCTGTGAATTCTTTGAACCCTATTTGGAATATTGTGATCAGTTTTGGGTCCCGTATCTGAGGAAGGATGTGCTGGCATTGGAGAGGGTCCAGAGGAGGTTTACGGGAATGATGCCAGGAATGAGTGGGTTGACGTATGATGATGAGCGTTTTAAGGCACTGGGCCTTTACGCACTGGAGTTTAGAGGAGGGGGGACCTCATTGAAACTTACCGAATGGTGAAAGGCCTGGATATGGTGGATGTGGAGAGGATGTTTCCCCTACTGTGGGGAGTCTAGGACCAGAGGCCACAGTCTCAGAATAAAAGGACGTACCTGTAGAAAAGAGATGAGGAGGAATTTTTTTAGTCAGAGGGTGGTGAATCTGTGGAATTCATTGCCACAAATGGCTGTGGAGGCCAAGTCAATGGATATTTCTATGGTGGAGATTGACAGATTCTTGATTAGTATGGGTGTCAGAGGTTATGGGGAGAAGGCAGGAGAATGGAGTTAAGAAGGAAAGATAGATCAGCTCTGATTGAATGGCGGAGTAGACTCGATGGGTTAAGTCGCCTAATTCTGCTCCTGTAGCTTATGAACTCAGAGAATTATTAATATTGTGCATTTTTGATCATGCACGGTTTAGTTTTGTTTAAGTTCCGTTTAGTTTATTATGGTCACATGTGCCGAGGTATACTGTTGCGAGCTCGCCGATCAGTGGAAATACTATACCTGAGTCTCTTGCTCAGAGTAGGGGAAACGAAAACCAGAGGACAAAGGTTTAAGTTGAAGGGGGAAAAATTTAATCGGAACCTGATGGGTAACTTTTTCACACAAAGGGTGGTGGATGTGTGGAATAAGCTGTCGGAGAATGTGGTTGAGGCAGGGACTATCACAACATGTAAGAAGCAAGTACATGGATAGGAGAAGTTAATAGGCAATAGACAATAGGTGCAGGAGTAGGCCATTCGGCCCTTTCAACCAGCACCGCCATTCAATGTGATCATGGCTGATGATCCCCGCTCCCCGTTCCTGCCTTCTCCCCATATCCCCTCACTCCGCTATTTTTAAGCCCTATCTAGCTCTCTCTTGAAAGCATCCAGAGAACCGGCCTCCACCGCCCTCTGAGGCAGAGAATTCCACAGACTCACCACTCTCTGTGAGAAAAAGTGTTTCTCTCGTCTCCGTTCTAAATGGCTTTCTCCTTATTCTTAAACTGTGGCCCCTGGTTCTGGACTCCCCCAACATCGGGAACTTGTTTCCTGCCTCTAGCGTGTCCAAACCCTTAACAACCCTTAACAATTAAGAGGGATGTGGGCCAAATGTAGGCAGGTGGACTGGTGTAGATGGGACATGTTGATCGGTGTGGGCAGGTTGGACCGAAATGCCTGTTTCCACACCATATCACTCTAAAGGGCCTGTCCCACGAGCATGCGACCTGCATGCGGCAAGCGCGACCTAAAGGGCCGGTCCCAGCAGCATGCGCCTGCACGACCTAACGTGGTCGCTTAAGCCGTAATGCCTCGCGTGGCCGGTCCCACTTCGAACGCCGGAGCCGTATGGAGTTGTGCGGAGCTGGTCCCAACATCGCGCGGAGCTCCGAAAAACTGACACTGTTCAAAAATTCCGCGCGGCCAAACCCTTAATAATCTTATATGTTTCAATAAGATCGTCTCTCATCCTTCTAAACTCCAGAGTATATAAGATGCAGGAAGGAACTGCAGATGCTGGTTTATGCCAAAGATAGACACAAAATGCTGGAGTAACTCAGCGGGGCAGGCAGCATCTGCGTCTGAAGGAGGGTCTCGACCCGAAACACCACCTATTCCGTTTCTCCAGAGATGCTGCCTGACCCGCTGAGTTACTCCAGCACTCTGTGTGACTCTGCCTTTGATCTTGTGTTTACCGGGACCAGCTGAAATGAAACATTCATGATCTCACCATGGTACAGGTACTTACGAAGGCGACAGCGGATGGCAATTGATAAGCATCCTTCACACATCACCATGGGAAGCATTAATTGGGATCGACCGCCAACATCTGTAGCTCGTTCAATTTCTGACGGTTTCCATGGCGACGCGGTTTGGAAAGGCAGCATCTAAAACTGGGCCAAAAAAAACAAGCAACCTCCTTTTGCATTGGGGCTGGCAGCGGTGGAGTTGCTGCCTTACAGCCCCAGAGACCCGGGTTCGATCCCGACTGCGGGTGCTGTCTGTACGGAGTTTGTACGTTCTCCCCGTGACCTGCGTGCGTTTTCTCCGAGATCTTCGGCTTCCTACCACACTCCAAAGACGTACAGGTTTGCTGGCTTGGTATAGATGTAATAATTGTCCCCAGTGTAGTATGGTGTTAATGTGCGGGGATCGTTGGTCGGCGTGGACTCGGTGGGCCGAAGGGCCTGTTTCCGCGCTGTATCTCTAAACTAAACTAAACTAAACTAAAAATTTGGGGTACAGTCTCTGTACGAGGTATTTTATTGTGCATTATCCAGTCAGCGAAAAGACTATACATAATTGCAATCAAACTGTTCACAGTGTAGAGATACAGGATAATGGGAATAATGTTTAGTGCAAGGTAAAGTCCGGTTGGCTTTCAATGGACAATAGGTGCAGGAGTAGGCCATTCGGCCCTTCGAGCCAGCACTGCCATTCAATGTGATCATGTCTGATCATTCACAAAATCAGTACCCCGTTCCTGCCTTCTCTCCATATCCCCTGCCTCCGCTATCTTTAAGAGCCCTATCTAGCTCTCCCTTGAAAGCATCCAGAGAACCGGCCTCCACCGCCCTCTGAGGCAGAGAATTCCACAGACTCACAACTCTCTGTGAGAAAAAGTGTTTCCTCATCTCCGTTCTAAATGGCATTCCCCTTATTCTTAAACTGTGGCCCCTGGTTCTGGACTCCCCCAACATCGGGAACATGTTTCATGCCTCTAGCGTGTCAATTTGGTAAAAAAAAATCAAAAATTCACCCTAGTGTGTAGGATGATGCGAGTGTACGAGGTGATCGCTGGTCGACGCAGAGTCGGTGTATACCTGAAAAGAAAGAATATGAGGGACAATTTTTTCACACAGAGGGTGGTGTGTCTAATAATAATAATAATGGATGGGATTTATATAGCGCCTTTCTAATACTCAAGGCGCTTTACATCACATTATTCATTCACTCCTCAGTCACACTCGGTGGTGGTAAGCTACTTCTGTAGCCACAGCTGCCCTGGGGCAGACTGACGGAGGCGTGGCTGCCAATCTGCGCCTACGGCCCCTCCGACCACCACCAATCACTCACACACAGGCAAAGGTGGGTGAAGTGTCTTGCCCAAGGACACAACGACAGTATTGCACTCCAAGCGGGATTCGAACCGGCTACCTTCCGGTTGCCAGCCGAACACTTAGCCCATTGCTCCATCTGTCGTCCCACAATAAGGAGGTAGTAGTTGAGGCAGGTACTATAAAAACATTTAAAACACATTTGGACAGGTACATGGCTCGGAGAGGTTTAGAGGAATAGACACAAAATGCTAGAGTAACTCAGCGGGACAGACAACATCTCTGGGGAGAAGGAATGGGTGACGTTTCGTGTTGAGACCCTTCTTCAGACTTGATCTCACCGTCTATGAGGATGCAGGGTGACCTGGACAGGTTGGGTGAGTGGGCAGATGCATGGCAGATGCAGTTTAATGTGGATAAATGTGAGGTTATCCACTTTGGTGGCAAAAACAGGAATGCAGATTATTATCTGAATGTTGTCAAGTTGGTAAAAGTGCAAGTACAACGGGATCTGGGGGGTCCTTGTTCATCAGTCACTGCAAGTAAGCATGCAGGTTCAGCAGGCAGTGAAGAAAGCGAATGGCATGTTGGCCTTCATATCAAGAGGAGTTAAGTATAGGAGCAAAGAGGTCCTTCTGCAGTTGTACAGGGCCCTAGTGAGACCACACCTGGAGAATTGTGTGCAGTTTTGGTCCCCAAATTGAGGAAGGACATCCATGCTATTGAGGGAGTGCATGGTAGGTTCACGAGGATAATTCCTGGGATAGCGGGATTGTCATATGTGATAAAATGGAGCAGCTGGGCTTGTATACTCTGGAGTTTAGAAGGATGATAGGGAATCTTAATACGATTATTAAGGGTTTGACTACGCTAGAGGCAGGAAACATGTTCCCGATATTGCGGGAGTCCAGAACCAGGAGCCACAGTTTAAGAATAAGGGATAAGCCATTTAGAACGGAGATGAGGAAAAACATTTTCACACAAAGAGTTGTGAATCTGTGGAATTCTCTGCCTCAGAGGGTGGTGGAGGCCAATTCTCTGGATGCTTTCAAGAGAGAGTTAGATAGAGCTCTTAAAGATAGTGGAGTCAGGGGATATGGGGAGAAAGCAGAAACGGGGTACTGATTGGGGATGATCAGCCATGATAACAGTGAACGGCGATACTGGCTCTAAGGGCCGAATGGTCTACTCCAGCACCTATTGTCTATTGAAAGCCAACCGGACTTTACCTTGCACTAAACATTATTACCTCCTATTATCTAGTATCTCTACACTGGGGACAGTTTGATTGTAATTATGTATAGTCTTTTCGCTGACTGGATAATGCGCAATAAAATACCTCGTACAGGCGGTGCTGGCTCGAAGGGCTTAATGGCCTACTCCTGCACCTATTGTTAATTGTCCCTCGTCTATTGTCTATTGTCTATAGTCTCCATCGCGGGAGATAGACTATCGACTGACATCTATTACATTTATTTTGAGGACCACCACAGATTTGGAGGGATATGGGCCAAACTCGGGCAAGTGAGACTAGTGTAGATGGGGCATCTTGGTCAGCACGGGCATGTGGGGCCGAAGGGCCTGTTTCCGTGCTGTGTGACTCCATGACTCATGGGATATATTTGTGTGAGGGGGACATTGTGTGATGAGCCAGGGTCTTTGTCATAAATGTGGGCACCAGCCCAGATGATGTGTTATCTTTCTCTTCTGAAATACTGCTCTTCTCCGTTCAATCTAATCAGCCCGGGTCTGGTTTTCCAGTTAATTAAAACATAAGTACTTGCCTCTCACAGGATTGATCACAAGATGCTTGCAGCTTGACTCAGCAGCAGCTCCAGGGCGGAGTTGAAATGTGCCATAAAGCATTCGTTCATTAGAGGAAACCTCTCTCTCTCTCCAAGTCCCCGCTCCCCTCCGCCCACCGATAAATGCAGTGAGAGAGGTTTCAAGATTCTTTTTTTAATTTTTTTTTAAATATTTTTATTTATTAGAAGTACAGTAAATTACAAGCCAAATATATCATATTACATTTATTGTACCCCTTCATTTTTTTAAGCTTTAAGGAAAGATATAGATAAAGAAAGTAGAGAAAGTGAGAAAAAGAAAATTGTGTTCGTGTAAAAGAGTGATCAATGAGAGAAAAAAAGACCCATTGGTTCGAGAAAAGAATTAAAAAATAGACCCTAGAAAAGAAAGGAGGAAAAAGGAAAAAAAAACAAACCAAAGCTCTATTATAAAAAGGGATATACCAACTTCATATTTTTCCTCCCCCCTTACCAGATCGTGACACCATTACTTTTTTGAAGTACTGATGCACCTTATTCTTGTAGTAAGTCGATGAATGCAGACCACATCTTTTGGAAGTGGTCTGACTTGCCTGCAAGGAGGAGTCGCATATCTTCCAGGTGTAGGTTCCAAGATTCAAGAGAGTTTATTGTCATGTGTCCCTGATAGGACAATGAAATTCTTGCTTGCTGCAGCACAACAGAACATAGTAGGCATGAATACAGAACAGATCAGTGTGTCCATATACCATTGTATAAATATATACACACATGAATAAATAAACTGATAAAAGTGCAAATATACAGATAATGGGCTATTAATGTTCAGAGTTTTGTCCCAGCCAAGTTTAATAGTCTGATGGCTGTGGGGAAGTAGCTATTCCTGAACCTGGTTGTTGCAGTCTTCAGGCTCCTGTACCTTCTACTTGAAGGTAGCGGGGAGATGAGTGTGTGGCCAGGATGGTGTGGGTCCTTGATGATACTGCCCACCTTTTTGAGGGAGCGACTGCGATAGATCCCCTCGATGGAAGGGAGGTTAGAGCCGATGATGGACTGGACAGTGTTTACTACCTTTTGTAGTCTTTGCCGCTCCAGGGCGCTCATGTTGCAGGTAGGAAACTTGCAACCATAAAGCACGAGGGGAATATATAGAGTGAATGCATAGACAGAGGCTCGTAGGGGAATCAACAACTTGATGACAAGGTTTAAGGTGAGAGGGGAACAATTTAGTTCAGTTTAGTCCATTGTCACGTGTACCGAGGTACAGTGGAAAGCTTTTTGTTGCCTGCTGACCAGTCATACACGATTACAATCGAGCCGTCCACACTGTACAGACAAGGCTCAAACAAAACTGCTGTCCGACAGAGCCGTTGTCCTCTCCACCCTGTTGTATGGAGCCGAGTCATGGACCACCTACAGCAGGCACCTGAGAGCCCTGGAACAATGCCATCAAAGATCCTTATGAAAGATTCTGAGGATCAGCTGGGAGGACAAACGCACCAACATCAGCGTTTAGGAGGAAGCCCATCATGACCAGCATCACCACCACAATAATGCAGCACCAACTTCGATGGACTGGCCATGTCATCCGCATGTCCAACACACGTCTCCCTAAACAGATCCCGTACTCTCAATTGAAGGAAGGTCGGCGAGCCGCCGGCGGGCCAAAAAAACGCTTCAAGGACAACATCAAGAACAGTCTGAAGAAATTCCACATCACATCGAGCAACTGGGAGCACGTTGCACAGGACTGGCGCTCCTGGAGGAAATCCGTGCAGGAAGGAGCTGCACGTGACAAAACGGAACTACGCCGTGTCGCAGAGACAAAGCGACAGCACCGTAAGGAGAGAGAGAGAAGGAGTAGTGTACAGTAAAGCCCGATTAGAGATAGTCCGAGGGTCTTCAATGAGGTCGATCGTAGGACAGGACCGTTGATTGTATCCCACTTTCTCATCAACTCTCTAGTTGGTGATAGGATGGTCCCCCAGAATCGGGGAATCGAGGACCAGAGGACATAGGTTCAAGGTGAAGGGGAAAAGATTTAATAGGAATCCGAGGGGTAACTTTTTCACACAGGTGGGTGTACGGAACAAGCTGCCAGAGGAGGTAGTTGAGGCTGGGACTATCCCATTGTTTAAGAAACAATTGGACAGGTACCACACTGTTTCCACACTGTATTACTCTAATGGCTTGGAGCGATATGGCCAAAGACAAGCAAATGGGATTCACTCAAAGTTGGTGCCTAGGTTAGCATGGACGAGCTGGGCCAAAGGGCCATTTTCTCTGCTGCATAACTCTATGATACTAATCTGTGTAGACAAGATTTTATTAAGAACTGAGAAACCTTTGGTGGAAAATGTAGGAAGAAACTGCAGAAGGTACACAAAAATGCCGGAGAAACTCAGCGGGTGAGGCAGCATCTGTGGAGCGAAGGAATGGGTGATGTTTTGGGTCGAGAACCTTCTTCAGACTGATGAGGGGATGGTGGGGGGGGGGGGGGGGGGGGTCGGGAAGAAGAAAGGAAGAGGCGGAGACAGTGGGCTGTGGGAAGGGGAGGGGAAGGAGAAAGAAAGCAGGGACTACCTGAAATTGGAGAAGTCAGTGTTCAGACCGTTGGGGTGTGAACGACCCAAGCAAAATATGAGGCGCTGCTCCTCCAATTTGCGGTGGGACTCACTCTGGCCATGGAGGAGGCCCAGGACAGAAAGGTCGGATTCGGAATGGGAGGGGGAGTTGAAGTGCTGAGCCACCGGGAGATCAGGTTGGTTATTGCGAACTGAGCGGAGGTGTTGGGTGAAGCGATCGCCAAGCCTACGCTTGGTCTCACCGATGTAGAGCAGCTGACACCTAGAGCAGCGGATGCAATAGATGAGGTTGGAGGAGGTGCAGGTGAACCTCTGCCGCACCTGGAAGGACTGCTTGGGTCCATGAATGGAGTCAAGGGGGGAGGTAAAGCGCCAAGTGTAGCATTTACTGCGGTTGCAAGGGTAAGTGCCAGGAGAGAATGAACAGAGATTTGGACTTGTTTGAAAGACATTTGGACATGTACAGGGTGGGGGAAGATGCAGCGGGCGACGAGTCAAGCACAGATGGGACCAGCTTAGATGGGGCACCTTGGATGGCATGGACGAGTTGGGCCGAAGGGCCTGTTTCTGTGCTGTATGAATGAATGAATGATACTTAATTGTCACACATACCTAGATACAATGAACTACTTTGCATAGCGAACAACCTAAGCATTACACAAATGTCGCCAGGTTTTGGGGCTGACAAATGACTCTCATCCGTAGCAACTACAGGGTGAGTCAGAGGGTGGTGAATCTGTGGGATTCATTGCTTCAGACGGCTGTGGAGGCCAAGTCAGTGGATATTTTTAAGGCAGAGATAGATAGATTCTTGATTAGTACGGGTGTCAGGGGTTACGGGGAGAAGGCAGGAGAATGGGGTTAGGAGGGAGAGATAGATCAGCCATGATTGAATGGCGGGGTAGACTTGATGGGCCGAGTGGCCTAATTCTGCTCCTATCAGTTGTGAGTTTAGGATGACCGGTTATCCCAAGCTCACTCCACCACGACAGCAAAAACTCCCGAAGGAAAACTGTTGAAGGAAATCAGAAATACGTGCGACACGATGGCGCAGCGGTAGAGTTGCTGCCTCTGGGCCTGTCCCACATAGGCGACTCTTTAGGCGACTGCCAGGGAATTCACCCACGACATCTGGCGACAACCTACGACAACCTACGATAACCTACGACAGTAAAAATTGGCGCCACTGACGCCGAAAAATGTTGAAAATTTTGTGGCAGCCGCCTGCAGTCACCCAAAAAATCGCCTAAGTGGGACAGGCCCTTATCAGCGCCTTGCAGAGACTATGGGTGCTGTCTGTATGGAGTTTGCACGTTCTCCCCGAGACCTGCGTGGGTTTTCTCTGGGTGCTCCGGTTTCCTCCCACACTCCAAAGAGGTACAAGTCTGCAGGTTAATAGGCTTCGATATAAATGTAAATTGTCCCTAGTGTGTGTGGGATGGTGTTAATGTGCCGGGATCAGGTACGGTCGGTACGGACCCAGTGGGCCGAAGGGCCAGTTTTCGCGCTGTATCTCTAAACCAAAAAACTAAGTGGGGGAAAAAAATGCCAGGAATTCTCAGGAGCATGTGTGGTTTTCACCGATACTTCCCCCTCCCCCTCCCCCCTCTCTGTCTGCGCCTTGCCATCGCGGGGATCAGCGTCAGACACTACATCTTGTGTGCCGGCTTGGTCCGGTACAGCTCCGGAGTTGTCGCAAACATATCTTCCTCTCCTCCCAGTAGCTCAGCAGCAGTCTGACTCAGCGACTCCAACCAGCATTGACTCAGCCCGTTGTCAACGGTGAGATATAACTGGAAGACAGCCAGGCCAAAACCATCGGATAATGGCAGCCACAAAGTGGTGTGCTGGCTAATTAATCATAGAAAATCCCGAATCAACTCTCTCGATCTATTTCCCTCCCCCCCCCCCCCCCCCCTCCTCCTCTCCCTCTAACCTCGTCACTGGAACTGTGTAGGAAGGAACTGCAGATGCTGGGTTATACCAAAGAGACCCGAACCGTCACCCATTCCTTCTCTTCAGAGATGCTGCATGTCCTGCTGAGTTACTCCAGCATTTTGTGTCCATCTTCATCTGATGCGCTAGAATGCTGAAAACTATATTCGGCTTAGTTCAGAGATACAGCGTGGAAGCAGGCCCTTCTGCCCACACAACCCGTACCGACCAGCGATCCCCGCACACTGACACTATCCCACACACACTGGGGACTATTTACGATTTCACCCAAGCCAATTAACCTACAAACCTGTACGTCTTTGGAGTGTGGGGGGTGACCTGAGCTCCCGGAGAAAACACACGCAGGTCACAGGGAGAACGTGCAAACTCCGCACAGACAACGCACGTAGTCAGGACTGAACCCGGGTCTCTGGCGCTGTGAGGCAGCAACTCTACCACTGCGCCACCCCATGTTCTATCTATTGTACTTGAGTTTGACTTGTATAGTATTATATGATCTGTTTGGACAGAATGCAAAACAATTGTTTTCACTGTACCTCGGTACATGTGACTATAATAAACATAAATCTGAACCTAAAGCCCTTCCCTCAGCCACCCCCCCCCCCCCCCCCCAAACCCTCTCCCCCCAACCCCCCCCCCCCCCCCAGCCCCCCTCACCCCTAACACCAGGTCAATAATTTATCTTCACACAAAGAAACCATACACAGTGCCTGCTCTATGTATATACACAGTGTGTACATATTTATATCATGGTATATGGACACATTTATCTGTTTTGTAGTAAATGCCTACTATTGTCTGTGTGCTGAAGCAAAGCAAGAATGTCATTGTCCTATACAGGGACACATGACAATAAACTCACTTGAACTTGAACTTGAACTCCTCAGGTGCTTGGATAGAGTGGATGTGGAGAAGATGCTTCCACAAGTGGGAGAGACTAGGACTAGAGGTCATAGCCTCAGAATTAAAGGACATTCTTTTAGGAAGGAGATGAAGAAGAATTTCTCTAGTCAGAGGGTGGTGAATCTATGGAATTCTTTGCCACAGACTGCTGTGGAGGCCAAGTCAGTGGATCTATTTAAGGCGGGGATAGATAGATTCTTGATTAGTACGGGTGCCAAAGGTTATGGGGAGAAGGCAGGAGAATGTGGTTAGGAGGGAGAGATTGATCAGCCATGATTGAATGGTGGAGTACACTTGATGGGCCGAATGGCCTAATTCTGCTCCTACCACTTATGATCTTATGAAGAGAGGAGAAGTCTTGCTTCCATTATGCAGTGGCTCGGTAAGATCACTTTGGTGCGCTGTTCTATACTTAAAGCAGGATATATTCAGCTTGGAGCCAGTCCAATGTTAATGCTTGGAATGTTGGGTAGATCCCATGGGTGAAGGATTGATTGAATGAACTGAGCCCTTCATCCCACCGAGTCGATGCCGACCATCGATCACCCGTTCACAATAGTTCTATGTCGGAAGGAACTGCAGATGCTGGTTTAGGCTGAAGATAGACACAACATGCTGGAGTAACTCAGCGGGACAGGCTGTTTACACCCCAGTGGTATGAATATTGACTTCTTACTTCAAGTAACCCTTGCTTTCCCTCTCTCTCCATCCCTCCCCATTACTAGTTCTATTAATTACATTCTAATTAAATGTTATCTCTGTAGAATCTTCTATACCCCGTGACTCTGCTCTCACTCCACATCCCCCCACTCGTAACAAGGGCAGAGTCCCCCTTGTCCTCACCTTCCACCCTACCAGGTGTCACATACAACAGATAATCCTCCGACATTTTCACCACCTCCAACGGGATCCCACCACTGGCCACATCTTCCCATCTCCTCCCCTGTCGGCTTTCCGCAGAGACCGCTCCCTCCGTAACTCCTTGGCCCATTCGTCCCTTCCCACTCTGTCCACCCCCTCCCCGGGCACTTTCCCTTACAACCGCAGGGAATGCTACACTTGTCGCTTTACCTCCCCCCTTGACTCCATCCAAGGACCCAAGCAGTCTTTCCAGGTGCGGCAGAGGTTCACCTGCACCTCCTCCAACCTCATCTATTGCATCCGCTGCTCTAGGTGTCAGCGGCTCTACATCGGTGAGACCAAGCGTAGGCTCGGCGATCGCTTCGCCCAACACCTCCGCTCAGTTCGCAATAACCAACCTGATCTCCCGGTGGCTCAGCACTTCAACTCCCCCTCCCATTCCGAATCCGACCTTTCTGTCCTGGGCCTCCTCCATGGCCAGAGTGAGTCCCACCGTAAATTGGAGGAGCAGCACCTCATATTTCGCTTGGGTAGTTTACACCCCAGAGGTATCTTCTCCAATTACAAGTAGTCCTTACTTTCTCCCACTCCCCTTCCCAGCTCTCCCACAGCCCACTGTCTCAGCCTCTTCCTTTCTTCTTCCCGCCCCCCCGCTATGGAGGGAAGGAAAAAGGCAACAGTTTGGGTCAAAACCCTTCTTCAGACTGATATGGGGGGGGGGGGGGGGGAAAGAAAGGAAGAGACGGAGACAGTGGGCTGCGGGAGAGCTGGGGACGGTAGGGGAAGGAGGGAGAAAGCAAGGACTACCTGAAATTGGAGAAGTCAATGTTCATACCGCTGGGGTGTAAACTGCCCAAGCAAAATATGAGGTGCTGCTCCTCCAATTTACGGAGGCCCAGGACATAAAGGTCTGATTCGGAATGGGAGGGGGAGTTGAAGTGCCCCTCTTTGGATGTAATACTGTTGTGGGATGTGCTGACTGTGAAGCTGTTGTTTCAAATGTTTCAGAGCATGGCCATTGTAAACATAGACAGTAGAAGACACCAACCCGGAAAGATATAACCCACCCACTCCCTTTTTTTTACTTTTTTCTTTTTTCCTTTTTGATTTGCTTATCAAAAAATGTATTCAGTTATTAAAAATAATATTTGCAACGCAATAAAACAAAACAGTACCCACCACCATAATACAAGACAACAAATATACTAAATAAACGACTCTACAGCTATGTTACCTAGAAACATAGAAAACAGGTGCAGGAGTAGGCCATTTGGCCCTTCGAGCCTGTACCACCATTCAATATGATCATGGCTGATCATCCAACTCAGTATCCTGTACCTGCCTTCTCTCCATACCCCCTGATCCCTTTAGCCACAAGGGCCACATCTAACTCCCTCTTAAATATAACTAATGAACTGGCCTCAACTACCTTCTGTGGCAGAGTTCCAGAGATTCACCACTCTCTGTGTGAAAAATGTTTTTCTCAACTTCGGTCCTAAAAGATTTCCCCCTTATCCTTAAACTGTGACCCCTTGTCCTGGACTTCCCCAACATCGGGAACAATCTTCCTGCATCTATCTAGCCTGTCCAACCCCTTAAGAATTTTGTAAGTTTCTATAAGATCCCCCCTCAATCTTCTAAATTCCAGCGAGTACAAGCCGAGTCTATCCAGTCTTTCTTCATATGAAGGTCCTGACATCCCCGTTACGATCCTTGTCCAGGATGTATTCAACCCCCCGCGGTGCCCAGCGGTCCCGGCAATCCCCCAGGGTGCCTGTGGACAGCGGGTAGTCCCTCTCTAACACCACCTGGGCGCGGGCGTAACCCCGGCAACCCACCCACCCCCTGGACTGAATGGGTCTGCAAGACTCAGTTTACCTCATAGAGTCATAGTCATAGAGCGATACAACTTGGGAACGGGCCCATCGGCTCACTTGCCCATGTTGACCAACATGCCCCATCTATACTTGTCCCACCTGCCTATATTTGGCCCATATCCCTCTAAACCTGTCCTATCCATGTCCCTGTCCAAATGTTGTTTACTGGTTCTGATAGTTCCTGCCTCAACTACCTCTTCTGGCAGCTCGTTCCATGCACCCACCATCCTTGGTGTGAAAAAGTTACCCCTCAGATTCTTATTAGATCTTTTCCCCTTCACCCTAAACCTATACCCTGTGGTTCTTGTTTCCCCAACTCTGGGTAAAAGGCTTTGTGCATTTACCCGATCTATTCCTCTCATGATTTTATACACCTCAATAAGAACACTGGGGGAGTCCAGAACCAGGGACCACAGTTTAAGAATAAGGAGTAAGCCATTTAGACCGGAGACGAGGAAACACTTTTTCTCACAGAGAGTGGTGAGTCTGTGGAATTATCTGCCTCAGAGGGCGGTGGAGGCAGGTTCTCTGGATGCTTTCAAGAGAGAGCTAGATAGGGCTCTTAAAAATGGCGGAGGGATATGGGGAGAAGGCAGGAATGGGGTACTGATTGGGGATGATCAGCCATGATCACATTGAATGGCGGTGCTGGCTCGAATGGTTGAATGGCCTACTCCTGCATCTATTGTCTATTGTCTATTGTCACCCCTCAATCCGCCTGTGCTCTGAGGAATAAAGTCCTAACCTGCTCAGCCTCTCCCTATAGCCCAGACCCTCGAGCCCTGGCAACATCTTTTGGGAACTGGGGACAGACAGAAAGTGCTGGAGTAACGCAGCGGGTCAGGCAGTATCTGGAGGAAAAGGATGGGTGACGTTTCTGGTCGACTGGGCTTGTATTCACTGGAATGTAGAAGGAGGAGAGGGGATCTTATAGAAACATATAACATTCTTAAGAGATTTTACAGGCCAGACGCAGGAAAAATGTTCCCGATGTTGGGGGAGTCCAGAACCAGGGATCACAGTTTAAGAATAAGGGGTAGGCCATTTAGGACTGAGATGATGAAAAATCTGTGGAATTCTTTGCCACAGAAGGCAGTGGAGGCCAATTCAATGGATGTTTTCAAGAGAGAGTTAGATATAGCTGTTAGGGCTAACGGAATCAAGGGATATGGGGAAAAAGCAGGAACAGAGTACTGATTCTTGATGATCGGCCATGATCATATTGAATGGCAATACTGGCTCGAAGGGCTGAATGGCCTTTTCCTGCACCTATTTTCTATTATTCCTATGTATCTATGGGTCATGATCCTTCTTCAGACTGAACGCCGGAGGAGTTTTGGGGAACTGTGACACCTTGGTACCAAAACTGGAAGGGAAACTACTCCATACCTGGTAGAAACCATCAGTTCAAAGAAGAAAGGTCTCGACCCGAAACGTCACCCATTCCTTCTCTCCGGAGATGCTGCCTGTCCCACTGAGTTACTCCAGCTTTTTGTGTCTTCCTTCAGTTCAAAATGCAGTCTAGTTCAGTTTAGCTTATTGTCTCGTGTACCGAGGTACAGTGAAAGGCTTGTTGCGTGCTAACCAGTCAGCAGAAAGACAACACATGATTACAATCGAGCCGTCCACAATGTACAGATACATGATAAGGGAATAATGTTTAGTGCAAGGTAAAGCCAGCAAAGTCCGATCAAGGATAGTCCGAGGGTCATCAAAGAGGTAGATAATAGATTGTATGTGATAGGAGCAGAATGAGTCCATTTGGCCCATCAAGTCTTCTCTGTCATTCAATCACGGCTGATCTATCTTTCCCTGTTAACTCATTATCAATGGGGGCGCTCCTCTGTGTGCAGCCATGTCAGCAGCGCGTTAGTTTTTCCAGCTTTTTTTTATTTTTTAGTATGTTTTAAAGTGTGTATTTTGTGTTTCTTCGTGTGTTTTATGTGTGGGGGGGTAAGGGGGAAACCGCTTCGGTCGCCTCCTCCATGGAGAGGCGACTTTTTCCAGGTCGCCTCCCCCGTGGCCTAACATCAAGGATCGGGCGGCCTTTCCCGGAGACGCGCCCGGGGCTTCAGCAGCGGGCGCAGCGTGGACTCTCGATGTGGAGCGGGTGAGCCCTCGCTGGAGGGGAGCGCTCCGTTTCGCTGGCCCGGGGCAGCCGGCAGCCTGAAGTCGCAGCCTGAAGCCGCGGTCTGCAGAGCTCCAGCTGGTGCGGCGTCTACAGCCCGGGGTCCCTCGTGGGGGACCCGGGGGAAGAAGGAGCCATCACTGCCGGCCCGCGGCCAACTTCTACCGCGGGGCCGGCATGGACTTACCATCACCCCTGGAGGGGAGCTTCGACCGCCGGCCCTGCAGTCTACGGTGCTTCTGGCTGCGGCGGGGACTTTAAATCTCGACCGCCGGTCTGCGGCCTACAACAACTTAAAGCCGCGGTCTCCGGTGGGGAAGAGCCGATCCTGGACTGACTGGACTCTGGTCCTGTACACGGGGGGGAAATGGAGGAGGACTGGCCAATTTTTTGTGCCTTCCACCACAGTGATGAATGCTGTGGTGGATGTTTGTGTTACAGTTTTATTGTGTGTTCTTTATTATTGTACTGCTGCTGACAACCCAAATTTCCACCAACCCTGGTTGTGTGGCAATGAATTATATCTAATCTAATCTAATCTAATCCTGCCTTCTCCCCATAACCCCATACTAATCAGTTCAGCACTTCTCACTTTCAGACCCTCACCTCAGACTTCCAGTACCACAATTAGTCATATCTCCACGTCGCAGCTCAGCCCAGAATACATTGTGCGCATGTTGACGCGTTAGATTCACAAGGACATTGCTAGGACTCGTGGGTCAGAGCTATTGGGAGAGGTTGAACAGGCTGGGACTCTATTCCCTGGAGCGCAGGAGGACGAGGGGTGATCTTACAGAGGTGTATAAAATCATGAGAGGAGTAGTTTGGGTAAACGCACAGAGTCCCTGCCCCACAGTAGGTGAATCGAGGACCGGAGGACATACACCGGGTTTAAGGTGAAGGAGAAAAGATTTAATGGGCATCTGAGGGGTAATGTTTTCTCATGATGGGGTGGTGGGTGTATGGAACGAGCTGCCGGAGGAGGCAGTTGAGGCAGGGACTATCCCAACGTTTGAGAAACAGTTAGACAGGTACGTGGATAGAACAGGTTTGGAGGGATATGGACCAAACGCGGGCAGGTGGGACTAGTGGAGCTGGGACATGTTGGTCGGTGTGGGCGAGTTAGGCCGAAGGACCTGTTTCCACACTGTATCACTCTGTGACTCTATAACCCAAATTGACCAATTGACCATTCTTGAATTAACCAGCTCTGCAGTCCTGAAGACATGAAGCTCGATGTCGGGCTAGGCTGAAGATCGCTCCTTATCTTGTTACTCATGGTTCGTAGTCAGTGAGTTCATCATCTCTTTGATGTCAGGCATCTCTTCAATATCAGTGACAAGCCAATTCTACAATCGCCCTGCAATTAGAAGATAAATTCTAATTAAAATTGATTTTCTGCAGCTTTTTCCGTTCTCCCATCTCCTGAACCTTGTTGCCTGGATGTCAGTGAACGAACGATGGGCTCTCGTTGTTTGTTTAAGACTCTCTTTATTTTCTACAACATTATTTCCTTGCTGTGTCAGGTCCAAGTCAGCACCAACCTGAGCAACTCCACAGGTCCCTTCACCCACCTTTTATATCCCTGTGGCCCACACTTGTTCCCCCTCAGAATTCTTCTTCTTGCGAATGAAACATAAACAAACCAAAGGAATAGTTGGACCTCAAGCCGGGTGTTGAGCAGCCAGGTTGTTGGCTCTGTTGGCGTCAATGTCTGCCAGGCCCTGAGCTCCATTGGGTGGGTGGTAGAGCGGGCACCCAGAGATGACATGGTTGGCTGTCTGTTGTTCTGCTCCGCATTCACAGGCTGGGCTCTGGCGGAGCCCCCATCTCCACACGCTGGCGTTGAAACGCCCAACTCCAGTACCAAGTCATCTCTGGGGAGCTCAGGCCCTGGACAGCTTTTATCTGGTGAAGAGATGTAGCTGTGTAATGGAGATGAGGTTGCCCTCCACTCCTGTGACCAGTTGGTGGCCATCCAGTGTGTTTTTGTGTCAGTTGGCTGGATGGATGGATGCTAGGAGTTGTTTTCCATGAGGAGCAAAGGGGTGAAGGGACTTCAGTCGGGATGGCCTCTGCTCTCTGCTGATAGCCTGATGGAGGAGGTGATCTGGGTCCATGGCACGACGAGATAGTGCCAGAGTTGCTGCTTGCCTTTGGATCCCTGCAGGCGGAATGCCTGCAAGTATAGGGAGCTGCTCGACTGGAGTAGGTTGAAGGCACGGAAGGTGACAACGTTAACATACAGAGATAAATAATATTGGACATCTCTGACCCCTCTCACCCTGGCCACAAACTCTGAATCACTTCCCTCTGGAAGGCGACTCCGGACTGTCAAAGCTGCCACAGCCAGACATAGAAAACAGCTTTTTTTCCACGAGTTGTAGCTCGACTCAATAACCAAAAATCTGTAGACAATAGACAACAGGTGCAGGAGTAGGCCATTCTGCCCTTCGAGCCAGCACCGCCATTCAATGTGATCATGGCTGATCATCCCCAATCAGTACCCCGTTCCTGCCTTCTCCCCATATCCTCCGAGTATCTTTAAGAGCCCTATCTAGCTCTCTCTTAAAAGTATCCAGAGAACCGGCCTCCACCGCCCTCTGAGGCAGAGAATTCCACAGACTCACAACTTTCTGTGAGAAAAAGTGTTTCCTCGTCTCCATTCTAAATGGCTTACTCCTTATTCTTAAACTGTGGCCCCTGGTTCTGGACTCCCCCAACATCGTGAACATGCTTCCTGCCTCTAGTGTGTCCAAACCGTTAATAATCTTATATGTTTCAATAAGACCCACACTCATCGTTCTAAACTCCAGAGTGTACAAGCCTCCTTTTGCTCTAGTATTTTATTTAATTCACACGTTCAATCGATAATGTCTTATTATTAATGTTTTATGTGTCATTCCTAACTGTCACCGTATGTCATGTTGTCACTTGCGGGCGGAGCACCAAGGCAAATTCCTTGTATGTGAATACTTGGCCTATAAACTTATTCATTCATTCAGTGGAACAGTCAGACTGGTCATAGAACTAGGAAGGGGGAGGGATGGAGAGAGCGGAAAAGTTAATAGATGTTAGAGAAGTCAATATTCATACCCCCGCTTTCAAGCCGAAACGTCACCTATTCCTTCTCTTCAGAATTGCTGCCTGTCCCGCTGAGTTACTCCAGCCTTTTGTGTCTATCTTTGGTTTAAACCAGCATCTGCAGTTCCTTCCTACGCATTATTCCCTCAGGATCCATTAACTCCCATCTGCTTATTGTTCCATTTAACTGTACTAAACAGTGATTTATAGAAGCCAATTGAAAATCCAGTGTATTTACTTTTTTTGGATTGATTGAGAGTGATACAGTGTGGAAACAGGCCATTCGGCCCAACTTGCCCATACCGGCCCAGCTACACGAGTCCCACCTGCCCGCGTTTGGTCCATATCCCTCCGAACCTGCCCATGTACCTGTCTAACCATGTACCTGACACAGCATGGAGAAGTTCAGTTCAGAGATACAGCATAGAGACTGGCCCTTCGGCCCACCAAGTCCACGCTGACCGTTGATCACCCGTTCACACCAGTTCTACGTTATCCCACTCTCTCGTCCACTCCCTTCACAATAGGGGCAATTAACTGAGGGGCAATTAACCCGCAAACCCGCATGTCTCTGGGATGTGAGAGGAAACCGGAGCACCCGGAGGAAACCCACGCGGCCACAGGGAGAATGTACAAATTCCACACAGACCACGCCCGAGGTCAGGATCGAACCTGGGCCACTGGTGCCGGGAGGTGGCAACTCTACCTCTGTGCCACCGTGCTGCTCCTATGTTTGGGATGGGCAGAATCCACAGGGTCACCGGGAGAACGTGCAAACTCCACAGCACCTGTAGTCTGGCTCAAACCCGACTCCCTGGAACTGTGTGCGGAAGCAGAACTACCCGCTGTGTCTCTGTGGGCGGAATCGATTACGGACGTTCAACTTTAGTTTTAGTTCAGAGACACAGCTCGGAAACAGGCCCTTCGGCCCACCGAGTCCACGCACACTAACACTATCCAACACACTCGGGATAATTTACATTGATAATAATAATAATAAATTTTATTTATGGGCGCCTTTCAAGAGTCTCAAGGACACCTATCAATCGATGCCAAGCCAATTAACCTACAAACCTGCACGTCTTTGGAGTGTGGGAGGAAACCGAAGAATTTGGAGAAAATCCTTGTAGTCACGGGGAGAACGTACAAATTCCGTTTGGGGTGACGCCCGTATGGTCGTGAGTAGTCGTGCGTAGTCGCCCAAAGAGTCGTACCTTTTTCTGGTCGCCGCTGGATTTTCAACGTTGAAAATCTTCGGCAAACCTGCTGCGACTATGGCGGGTACCGGCAGTTGCCGAAAAAATCGCGTAAGTGGGACAGGCCCAAGTGCGGCCTTACCTATTGTCTGTGGGTGTGGCCATTGCTGTTTTAATCTTCCAAATGCTGATCAAAGTGGAAAGAAAAGTCCTTCTCATAGATTTATGTGTCCCCTTGTCTCTTCGAAGCACTGTTGAATTGTAGGAATTCATGATACACCTGGATAAGTTAGAATGTACTCTGGGGATTCGGAATGCATTTTCTCCCCTGCCAGAGATTATATCATTGTCACTGCAGCCCTTCTGTGCAATGCCTCATGTTCTTCACCACTCAATGTACCTTAATAACCCAACTAGCTACAGTGTGCCTTCAATATCTATACACAGGGGACTCCCAACTGTGGGACAAAGTGTCCTTGGCAATTTTCGCGGCTGATTTACTGAGCTGCAGAAGATGCCAGCCGCACATTGGCAATCGTTAAAGCGTCGAAGAGGCCCCTCAGCCCGTCCGATCTATAGCAGCTGCGTGCAAGCCCAATCCAGCGAGTCCCATTCCTCTGCTCATAGCTGGAGGTCGGACGGGTCTGCGGCGGGAGCAAGAGGTCGGTCGAGGAGGAGCCGCCGAGAGAACAGAGAGGGACCGTTTGGGTAGGAAGGAACTGGGGATGTTGGTTCAAACCGAAGATAGAAACAAAAAGCTAGGGTAACTCAGTGGGACAGGCAGCATCTCTGGAGACTTATTCTCAACCCGAAATGTCACCCATTCCTTCTCTCCAGGGACCATTGGGAACCACATTTAATACTTTGAGACGTTATCGTTGCCCTATATGTGGCAACTCTTTGCATACCTTGTGTGTGGTAGAGTTTAATTGTGAACATGCCACATGTGATAATAAAGTATATGATTAGTTCATTGATTGATTGATTGATTGATTCATTCATTCATAACATCCTAGGAGCTGAATTAGGCCATTCGGCCCATTGAGTCTACTCCGCCATTCAATCACGGCTGATCTATCTTTCCCTCTCAACCCCATTTACCTGCCTTCTCTCCATAACTCCTGACACCTTTACTCAAGTATCTGTTCATCACCGCTTTAAAAATACCCAATGACTTGTATACTCTGGAGTTTAGAAGGACGAGTGGGGATCTTAATGAAACATATAAGATTATTAAGGGTTTGGACACGCTAGAGGCATGAAACATGTTCCCGATGTTGGGGGAGTCCAGAACCAGGGGCCACAATTTAAGAATAAGGGGTAAGCCATTTAGAACGGAGATGAGGAAACATTTTTTTCAAAGAGTTGTGAGTCTGGAATTCTCTGGTGGAGGCCGGTTCTCTGGATACTTTCAAGAGAGAGCTAGATAGGGCTCTTAAAGGTAGCGGAGTTAGGGGATATGGGGAGAAGGCAGGAACGGGGCACTGATTGGGGATGATCAGCCATGATCACATTGAATGGCGGTGCTGGCTCGAAGGGCCGAATGGCCTACTCCTGCACCTATTGTCTATTGTCTAATGACATGGCCTCCACCACTGTTTGTGGCAATGAATTCTACAAATTCATCACCTTCTGGGTAAAGAAATTCTTCCTCATCTCCTTTCTATAGGAACATCAGAAAGGTTTGTCCAGATATTTATCTGATATAGGGGCACAGCGATAGAGTTGTTGCCTCACAGAGTTTGCACGTTCTCCCCGTGACCTGCGTGGGTTTTCTCCGGGTGCTCCAGTTTCCTCCCACACTCCAAAGACGTACAGGTTTGTAGGTTAATTGACTTGGTAAAATTGTAAATTGGCCCTAGTGTGTGTGGGATAATGCTTGTGTGCGGGGATCGTTGGTCGGTGCAGACTAGTTGGGCTGAAGGGCCTGTTTCTGCCATTCTTCTATTTTCAGCAGCGATCTTCACTGTAGCAAAGGTAGAGGACTGAGAGGATTTCCGGCAAAGAGCCAGCATAGTCTCAACGGGTGGAATGGCCTGCTTCGGTGCTGTAACGATTCGCAGCTCTAATAAAATGACTTAGAACCAATCATCTTTGATTGGTTATGGGGAGAAGGCAGGAGAATGGGGTTGAGAGAGGAAAGCATAGATCAGCCATGATCGAATGGCGGAGCAGACTCGATGGGCCGAATGGCCTAATTCTGCTCCTATGACGTTAGTTTAGAGTTACAGAGTGGAAACAGACCTTTCAGCCTACCGAGTCCTCACAGACCAGAGGTCCCCCCACATTAACACTACCCTAATACACACTAGGGGGCAATTTTTTTAAACATTTATTCCCATCTAATGAACCTACAAACCTGCGCGTCTTTGGAGTGTGGGAGGAAACCGAAGATCTCGGAGAAAACCCACGCTGGACACGGGGAGAACGTACAAACTCCGTACAGACAAGCACCCGCAGTCAGGATCGAACCTGGGTCTCTGGCGCTGTGAGGCAGCATCTCTACCGTTGTGCCACCGTGTCACCCATAAACCTATGGCGTTATGGTCTTATCTCCATGAGGCTCAAACGAAATTCCGTTTCCACAGCCATACAAACAAAGACAATTTCCTAGACATACACACAATATAATTCACACAAACATCCATCACAGTGGACCCACTGTGATGGAAGGCAAAGTCTTTTCTCTTCCCTGTTCTCCATTTCTCTCCCGATGTCCAAGCCCCAGGCGGGCGATGCTAAGTCCCACGGCCATTTTAGGCCGTGCCGGGCGATTTACGGCCCCGCTCCCGGTCTAAAAGTCACAATGTTGGAGCCCCCGGTGGGCGCTGGAATGTCCCACGGCCATGAAGCCGCGCCGGGCGATGTACGTCTCCGCTCCGGGTCGTTCCAACCCCGCGACACGGGCTGGAGAAGTCGCGTTGCGGGAGCTCCGGGAAGCGGTCTCTCTCCCCCACGGACCCGCGAGCTCCCGTTGTCCCGACAGTCCACCGGACCTGCGGCTGCGTTGCTGGAGCCTCCGAGCCCCAGGAGTCGAGTCGCAGCAGCGAGTCACCACCGCTCCCCACGCTCCGAGGCCGGCCAGCCCCACGATGGTGAGTAGTCCGCAGCTCCGCAGTCTCCCGAGCCCCCGGGTCGTTCAGGTTGGAGGCCGCTCCACGGTGCTAGGCCCCAACGACAACGGAGACCCGACAGGGAAAAGGTCGGGTCTCCCGGACAGGGAAGAGATTTTAAACAGTTCCTCCCCCTACCCCCCCCCCCCGCCCCCCACATATACACATTTAAAACCAGTATTAAAAAAACACCAACACCACATTTAACTAGACAAAAAATAAAAAAAGACAGACAGGCTGTAGGGGCCGCTGCA
Organism: Amblyraja radiata; assembly: GCF_010909765.2. NCBI lineage: Eukaryota > Metazoa > Chordata > Chondrichthyes > Rajiformes > Rajidae > Amblyraja > Amblyraja radiata. The sequence goes on from NC_045969.1 coordinate 3,876,916, forward strand.
ACGGGTGAGTCGTGCCGCCATATAGTGTGGAAACAGGCCCTTCGTCTCAACTTGCCCACACCGGCCAACATGTCCCAGCTACACTAGTCCCACTTGCCTGTGCTTGGTCCACATCCCTCTAAACCTGTCCTATCCATGTGCCCATCTAACTGTTTGTTAAACGTTGGGGTAGGCCCAGCCTCAACTACCTCCTCTGGCAGCTCGTTCCGTGCACCCACCACCCAAAAGTTACCCGTCAGATTCCCATTACATTTTTTTCCCTTTCAACTTGAACCTATGTCCTCTGGTCCTCGATTCCCCGACTCTGGGCAAGAGATTCTGTGTGTCTACCAGATCTATTCCTCTCATGGTTTTATACGCGGTTGTTCTGTTTAATATCCGTACACCCGGTGAAGATTGCAGCCAGTTTCAATAAAATTCTCAGCTAACTTGGGCTATTTAGCACAGGAAAGCAAAAAAATTGCAGCATTTCCATCCGAGAGGATACATATTGATTGCTGTGTAGAGTAATGAGGACTTCTAATCATCATAAAGCCAGGATCATTCAGATACTGTAATTCATCTTAAAAATCTCTACGATGCCTTTCTGAAACTGCACACTAATCTTTCTTCCCATTATATACTTTGTAATGCATTCCAGATGGTTATCACAGCAGGACCTGTGGATAAAATCATTAGTTCATTCTGGAAGGAGTGCCTGCATAAATGCCTTTGATTTAAACGTGAATAAGTTGCCGAGATAATTTGCGACGATGAAAACTAGCTTCTCAAGAATTTAAGAAAGAAATGCAGATGCTGGAAAAATCGAAGGTAGACAAAAAATGCTGGAGAAACTCAGCGGGTGAGGCAGCATCTATGGAGCAATAGAATAGGTGACGATTCGGGTCGAGACCCTGCTTCAGCCATGATCATATTGAATGGCGGTGCAGGCTCGAAGGGCCGAGTGGCCTACTCCTACACCTATTTTCTATGTTTCAGACTGAAGGGTCAGAATCAGACTGAAGAAGGGTCTCGACCCAAAACGTCACCTATTCCTTCGCTCCATAGATGCTGCCTCACCTGCTGAGTTTCTCCAGCATTTTTGTCTACTCTCAAGAAATTAATGTAAACTTATAAACTGTCATAATAGATAATAGATTATAATAGACAATAGGTGCAGGAGTAGGCCATTCGGCCCTTCGAGCCAGCACCGCCATTCAATGTGATCTTGGCTGATCATCCCCAATCAGTACCCCGTTCCTGCCTTCTCCCCATATCCCCTGACTCCACTATCTTTAAGAGCCCTATCTAGCTCTCTCTTGAAAGCATCCGGAGAACCTGCCTCCACCACCCTCCGAGGCAGAGAATTCCACAGACTCACCACCCTCTGTGTGAAAATGTGTTTCCTCGACTCCGTTCTAAATGGTTTGCTCCTTATTCTTAAACTGTGGCCTCTGGTTCTGGACTCCCCCAACATCGGGAACATGTTTCCTGCCTCTAGCGTGTCCAAACCCTTAACAATCTTATATGGTTCAATGAGATTACCTCTCATCCTTCTAAACTCCAGAGTGTACAAGCCCAGCTGCTCCATTCTCTCAACATATGACAGTCCCGCCATCCCGGGAATTAACCTAGTAAACCTACGCTGCACTCCCTCAATAGCAAGAATGTCCTTCCTCAAATTAGGGGACCAAACCTGCACACAATACTCCAGGTGTGGTCTCACTTGGGCCCTGTACAACTGCAGAAGGACCTCTTTGCTCCTATACTCAACTCCTTTTGTTATAAAGGCCAACATTTCTCTAGGTCATATTTCTCTAACTTCCAGTAACCCCTGCATTCCATCTCCCTCCATTTTGTGTCTACCTTCAGTAGTTGTAGAGCGATACAGCACGGAGACAGGCCCTTTGACCCAACTTGCCCACGCCGACCAAAATGCCCCATCCACACTAGTCCCACCTACCCCCATTTGGCCCATGTTACTCTCTAAACCTTACCTATCTATGCACCTGTGTCTGTCCATATGTCTAGGGGTGGCACACTGGCTCAGCGGTAGAGTTGCTGCCATTCAGCGCCAAAGACCTGGTTCGATCCCGACTACGGGTGCTTGCCTGTACGTTCTCCCCGTGACAGCCGGAGTTTTCTCCGGGTGCTCCGGTTTCCTCCCACACGTGCAGGTTTGTAGGTTAATTATCTTCAGTAAAATTGTAAATTGTCCCTAATGTGTGTAGGATAGTGCTAGTGCACGGGGTGATCGTTCGTCGATGGGCCGAAGGGCCTGTTTCTGCGCTGTATTTCTAAAGTCTAAATGCTGTTATTGCACCTGCCTCAACTACCTCCTCTGGCAGCTCGTTCCATACACCCACCACCTCTGTGTTAAAAGGTTGCCACTCAGGTTCCCATTATGAGTGTCAAGCTGCAGAACATAAGAAATGTATTGAAGGTACACAAAAATGCTGGAGAAACTCAGCGGGTGCAGCAGCACCTATGGAGCGAAGGAAATAGGCAACGTTTCGGGCCGAAACCATTCTTCAGACTGATGGGTGGAAATGTATTATTGCTTTGCCAGAACATGGAACATAGAACAACACAGCAAAGCAACAGTCCCTTTGGTCCACAATATCTGTGTTGAACATGATGTCAAGATAAATTAATTTCATCTGCTTGCACATGCTCCATATCCCTCCCATTCCCTCCATATCCATGTGCCTATCTACAAGCCGCAGAAAGCCCACCATCGTATCTGCCTCCAGCGCCATCTCTGGTCGCGCGTTTTAGGAACCACCACTCTCTGTGTTTAGTTTAGAGATACAGCGCGGAAACAGGCCCTTCGGCCCACCGAGTCCGTACTGACCAGCGATCCCCGCACATTAACACTATCCTACACACACTAGTGACAATTCTACAATTACACCAAGCCGATTAACCTACAAACTTGGACGTCTTTGTAGTGTGGGAGGAAACCAATGATCTCGGACAAAACCCATGCAGATCACGGGGAGAACGTACAAACTCCATATGGACAGCACCCGTAGTCGGGATCGAACCCGGGTCTTTGCTGTAAGGCAGCAACTCTACCGCTGCGCCACCATGCC